>NC_142932.1:2419737-2432237 GCF_046866305.1 Octopus bimaculoides | reverse complement strand
TATATATATATATATATATATATATATATATATATATATATATATATAAAGATAGATATATAGATAGATAGATAGATAGATAGATAGATAAAATAAAGATGACAGACAAGAATCAGATGGACAAGAAATACAAAAGAAAGTATGAATGAAAGATCATCAGTTATACAAACAGGACGAACCAAAAGGGGAGACAAAGTGGGAGACGGAAGGAGAGAGAGGGAGGGAGAGAGAGAGGGGGAGAGGGAAAGAGAGAGAGGGAGAGGGAGAGAGGCAAACATAATTAGAGAGTAAACAGAAGAGAGAGATAGAGAAGAGGGAGAAAAAATAGCGGGACAGAAGAGAGAGAAAACGGGAATGAGAAACCAAGAATTGGGCACACATAAAAGCAGAAAGTTAAATAGAGAAAAAAGAAAAGAAAAGAAAAGAAAACTCCGGCAAAATACAAAATAGAAGAAACCATTCCTCCCTTCCCCTACAATACCTTATACCTCTCCCTCCTAAAAAAATGGAAAATACCTTTTCCCTTCCCCCCCACCCCACCAGAACTAGCAGACAATGTCCTCGAGCTAAACAGACCTCGTACACATATATACATGCATACATACATGTAAACATATATGTGCGTGTATACGCGCGCACAGACACACAGGCAAACACTCTCACACACACACACACACACACACACACACACACACACACACATACATACACAAATACGCACGCACACACATGCATACATATACACATTCACACATAATAGATGGTGACAATGACTAATAAAAGATATACGAAACCGTAAAAGATTGTTACAACATGGAAAGTCAACAAATATGACAAGAATATTCTTTGGTGTCATTGGTCTGTTTGTTTACATTGCAAATACAAGATTCGTTATCAATTTATAAAAATGGAACACCAAAGGTTTCGAAAAAGTCCATTTTATTTTTTTCAGTTTTTGTTGTTATCGCCTTTAATGGCTTTATTTTTGTTGCTGTTGTTTTTTAACTTGAGATCAGTCTTCGTTGGGAAGACCTATTATCAAAGATATTTCAACTGTGACCAAATAGATTTTGTTTGTGTGTGTGTGTGTGTTGTGTGTGCGTGTGTAGTGTCCTTGAGTAAGACACTGTGTTTCATGCTGCTCCCGCTGTTTACTGATTTGAAAATGAGCACCAGCTGAGTGGCTGGTGTATACCATCTTTCAACTGATCAGTTCTATTGGATAATGGCCATGAGGCTCGAGAGGGTATCTTTACCTGCTCGCGACTACATAGAAAAATGAGTGACGCCTAGAAAAACGAACGAAAGCCGAATGTACATGACAGCAAGTCATACCCGCTTGTGTGCGTCGCTATGGTTTGGTTATATATGTGTGTGTGTGTGTGTGTGTGTGTGTGTGTGTGTGTGTGTGTGTGTGTGCGTGTGTGTGTGTGCGTGTGTGTGCGTGTGTGTGTGTGTGTTTGTGTGTGTGTGTGTGTGTGTGTTTGTGTGTGTTTGTGTGTTTGTGTGTGTGTGTGTGTTTATTATATAACAGTTGACGATTTTCCACGAGGTTTGCCCCAGGCTGGGCTGTTCTCTGCTATCGAAACTCGAGTAGATCGTCAACTTTTGATATAATAAACATTTCTGTGTACTGTATCCAACGTATTGAATTCTATATCAGAAAACTGTTTGCACTGCATAAGATATAACATACTTTACAACTTCCACATTACAATATCTCGTATCTTTCTATCAATGTGTGCGAGTATGTGAGCATGCATTTACACATACACACACTACACTGGGAAGTGCATCCTTCATATTTTTTCTGTCAACTTAACCGACTGTGTCGCTCTGGCACATAACCAGAAAAATGTAAGAGGGATGAATGCTATCGGTCTTACTGATTTTGGGGAGTTTTTGACAATCGCTTCTCTATTTCTGTCAGGGAGTGTGAGTCAGTCTATTAAAGCCACTGACGTATTTGACCCGTACTTATTCTTCCAGCATTGGAAGATGGGGAATTGCAATGTCAATCTTCGTGGAATACGAACTTGGGACGTAATGCGGCGTATCTGGACACTTCAATGCATTCTGCTATCCAGTGCACTAAAAACGATTTCAAATTTTGGCTCAAGGCCAGCAATTTTAGAAGAAGGAAGTTAGTCGACTACATTGGCCACAGTACTTAAATAGAACTTTATTTTATCGGCCCCCAAAAGGATGAAAGGCAAAGTTGACTTCGGTGGAATTTGAACTCTGAACGTTTCGACTGGGTAGAAATGCTACGGGCTTCTTTCAGTTTCCGTCTACCAGAACCACTCATAAGGCTTTGATCGGCCCGAGGCTATAGTAGAAGACATTTCGTTAAGATGCTACGAAGAGGGACTGAACCCGGAACCATGTAGTTGGGAAGCAAACTTCTTACACATACCCCTATCTATCTATCTATCTATCTATCTATCTATCTATCTATCTATCCGACGGGCTTCTTTCAGTTCCCGTCTACCAAATCCACTCACAAGGCGCTGCCGGCCCGAAGCTATCGTAGAAGACACAGCCCCGCTTGCACCTTAAAATAATAACACTGTTTTCAATATTTGAATATTTGATACTGTAATAATTTCCAACATAGATACGAGGTCAGGAATATGCGCGCGCGTGCGCACGTGCACGTGTTAGTCAATGAAATTTACTCTAGTGCATGACTAATACTTTATTTTCAACACAAAATTGACATCACCGGTATTTGAATTAAAAGCTTAAAAAGCGATGTTGGGGGAGACAAATACACACACACACACACACACACACACACACACACACACACACACACACACACACATATATATATATACATATATATATATATATATATATATATATATATATATATATATATATATATATATATACGACGAGCTTCTGTCAGTTTCCGTCTACGAAATCCACTCAGAAGGCTTTGGTCGGCCTAAGGCTATAGTAGAAGACACTTGTCCAAGCACTGAACCCGGAACCATGTGGTTGGTATAAGCAAGCTACTTACCACACAACCATTCCTATTGTTTTTCGAGAGCGTGTAGCGTGTATATGTGTGTGTTGGCATTATATAAACACACACACACACGTTCTGAGTTCAAATTCCGCCGCGGTCGACTTTGCCTTTCATCCTTTCGGGGTCAATATATAATCGACTTAATCCGTTTGTCTGTCCTTGTTTGTCCCCTCTGTGTGTAGCCCCTTGTGGGTAGTAAAGAAATAACACACAAATAAAACAACACACACACACACACACACATACGCGCACACACATGCACACACATGTACATACATATTCACAAATACATATACATGTGTATTCGAGTTTGCTGTCATCGTTTTGAGGGCGGTTGGCGGTGATGCTGACAATGATGATGGTGGCGGTGACATTGGTGGTGATTGGGATGACACCGGCCATAGCGATGGCTGTAGTGATAGTAGTGGTGACGACAATGGTGATGGCGGTGATGAAGATGGTAGTGACAGCGGGGATGCTGGTGGTGGTGATGGTGGTGATGGTGGTGGTGGTGATGGTGGTGGTGGTGATGGTGATGGTGGTGATGGTGGTGGTGGTGATGGTGGTGGTGATGGTGGTGGTGATGTTAAGAGTTGTAGTTGCTATATTACAACTACATGTTCTATGATAATTATAATAAAATGCGGATCTTTTTGGTTTGACGGGCAACACTTGTTTTCTTAACGAAACACTTTCAAACTTGGGACACTGGTAGAATGTGTCATATAAAACATCTTTTTCTCTTAGCCTTCTTAACAAAAATTACTTCTTAATAAGTTATTTCATGTTAAAGTTGTCGTATTTCTGTAATTTCAACCAATCACTGACGTCTATTCAGCTGAATACAGTTACTGCTCTTTTTATAAACAATAATTTTTACCGGTGTTAAGAGTGTTATTCCCTGTTTAATTATATCATTATTCCCTAGTAAGGGTTTAGGGTTTTAGGGTTAGGGTTCGGGTTTTAGGGTTAGGGTTATGGTTATGGTTATGAGTTATAGGGTTTTAGGGTTAGGGTTAAGGTTATGGCAAAAATAATCATAACACTAACAGTAATCCTAAAACTAACCCTAACTCTAAAATCCCAACCCTATCCCTAAAACCCTAAAGCTAAAACGCACGAATGATGTCATAAATAACAGTGACAAACGAAATATTTTCCGCTGATAGTTGTTGTTGACAACGGATAGTTTTTGTTGACAAACAACGGCACTAATTTTATTCAAGGGAAAAGATCCCCTGACACCGTTGTTTACATTCCACGGCGTAATTGTTTTCACCTAAATAGACGTCAGTGATTGATTGAAATTACCGAAATACGACAATTTTTTACATGAAATAACTTCGAAAAGAAAATTTTTTATCTGTTCTATAACACAAAATATACAAGTATTCGAAGTTTGAAAGTGTTTCGGTACCAAAAACACTACATAAAAAAATGTTGCCCGTCAAGCCAAAAAGATCCTAGAATGCTAACGTATGTTTTGTGGGTTTCAGCATTAGTCTATGTGTGTATGTGTATATGTGTGTGTATGTGAGTTTTTATGTGCATGTGTATGTGCATGTGCATGCGTGTGTGTGTGTGTGTATGTGTGTGTATGCGTATGTATGTGTGTATGTGTATATATATATATATGTGTGAATATGTATGTGTGTATGTGTGTGTGTGTATGTGTATATGTGTATGTATGTGTAAATCTGTGTATGTGTATACGTGTATGTATGCGTGTATGTATATATGTGTGTCTATGTGTTTGTGTATGTATGTGTGTACGAATGAGTGAGAGAGAGAGATGGAGAAAAAGAGAGAGAGAGAGAGAGAGAGAGAGAGGGAAGGGGGAGAAAGGCGTGGTGGAGACGAACATGACGCTAACTTGAGAGAAAGCGTAGTGTTAAGAGATGAGGTGACAAGAAGGAGGAGGAGGAGGAAGAGGAAGAAGAAGAAGAAGAAGAAGAAGAAGAGGAGGAGGAGGAGGAGGAGGAGGAGGAGGAGGAGGAGGAGGAGGAGGAGACGTGAGAAGAAGAGTGGCAAATGAAGATAAATTAAGATATCCTTCGGAAGGAAAAAACAGTGTGAGAGTGAGGGTTCGTAGAAGAAAGTTGAGAAGTTGTGTGTGTGTGTGTGTGTGTGTGTGTGTATGTGTGTGTGGGTGTATGAGTGTGTGTGAGAATGAGTGTGTGTTAGTCTGTGCTTGTGTGTGTGTGTGGGTGTATGAGTGTGTGTGAGAATGAGTGTGTGTTAGTCTGTGCTTGTGTGTGTGTGTGTGCGTGTGTGTGTGCGTCTGTATGTTTACGTGTGTCTGTGTGTGCCTGTGGCGGGCTGGTGGTGAAATTGCGAGACGGAGTAGAAGTAGTTGAATAGAAAAGGAAAAAAAAAAAAACAAAAAAACAAAGGAGGCATAAATGAAGATAAATAAATGAAGACAAGACAATATAAAGAAAAAAAAACACGAGAGATTGAACATGATCGAATCCAACGTGTTATACGAAAATCCCTTATTAAGGATATGTATGTTTGTGTGTGTGTGTATAAGTGTATGTATATATAATATACATATATATACACATCCACGCACATATGGACACTTGCATATATATGTATATATATACATGCACATATACATTCCTATGTGTTTGTGTATATATATATATATATATATATATATATATATATAAACAAATAATAAATGAGTATATGCATATATACGTACAGGTATGTGCATACCTACGTCTACCTGTATATATAGGTGCATATTTGGGTACAGGACATTGCAAACAAAACGTAGACAAGAAAATAATAATAACCAGGGTACAAAAAACACACAAGCCACATAGAGAACATTTTCCTTCATCAGCTACCCCCGTTTTAACACCGGCGTGGGGTGTGTGAGATCGATCGATAGATAGATAGATAAAGAGATAAAGAGAGAGAGAGAGAGAGAGAGAAAGAGAGAGAGAGAGAGAGAGAAAGAAAGAGAGAGAGAGAGAGAGAGAGAGAGAGTGAGAGAGAGAGAGAGATATATATAGAGAGAGAAGTTAGGAAGAGCCTTTTTTAGAATATGTCGTGTGAAAAGACTGGCCAGCCAGACATAAAAAAGACTAGACAAGGTGGGTTATAAAAGTAATAGATTTAAAGAGAGATCGATAGATAAATTGCTAAGCAGTTAAGTAGGCAGACAGACAGAAATATAGGTCTGCCAACAGACAGAGACCAATATACAACTGACCACGTATGAATGAACACCTTAGTAGGGTGAGAGACCGGTTAAAAACAGTGATAGGTAGACAGACGGACAAACAGACAAACAGACAGACTGATAGATGGACGGACGGACAAACAGACAAACAGACAGACAAATAGATGGATAGATAGACAGGTTGATAAACTGATAAATAGATAGATAGATAGATAGATAGATAGATAGATAGATAGATAGATAGATAGGTATACTGACAGATAGATAAGTGTAAGCATGAAGGTAAGCGGATAGGTTGATAGATCGGTAGATAGATATGCAAGTACGTAAGATAAGGAAATCGCAAGACAGGTCGATATGCAAGCAAGTTAACTAGGTGGGAAGGAGATGGATCAGTGGTGTTCAACCGAGGTTCATACGGCCCTTCAGGATCCTCGTGGCCCCTCAGGGTCTATATAATATTTTGGGGGATCAACACAACAAAATAATAAATTGAGGATCCACAACAGTATTTTAAGGCCCCTGAATAAATTTTGCTTTAGATGTATGTATTGGCGTGTATTGCAAGAAACAGTTTGGTTTCTTTCTCTCACGGTTTACTCAGTTCAACCTGCACAAGTGAATGTGTGAAAAACAAAATAGGAATTTTGAAATAAATTTCTATAAAACTAGTTTTTAAACATCGAATGGCTATGGGGTCCACCGGAATAAAATAGTAATCAAAGAGGTCCATAGATAAAAAATGGTTGAGAACCCCTGAGATGAATTGTCAGACAGACAGAATGTATTGGGTTGATGATTATAGTCGATGGAATTTCTTTAGAATTGTGGGTCTGAAATTGGAAAATACCAGAATATTAACGGGATATTTGGGACACCTGCTTCTTTATTGAAGAGAAGACAAAATAGAGTTTGCCTCCTTATAATTCTGATTTTTTTTTTCTCCACGATGATGTTACATGTTTTAAAAAACTGGCAATCATCTTTTATTTTTATCTTTTACTTGCTTCAGTCACTTGACAACGGCCATGCTGGAACACCGCCATAAACAATTTTTAGTTGAATGAATCGACCCCAGTACTTTTTTCATCGGAGTCTATTGCCGAACCGCTAGGTAACGAGGACGTAAACACATCAACACCGGTTGTCAAGCGGTAATGGGGGACAAACACACACAAACATACCACACACACACACACACACACACACACACACACATACATACATTCTACGGGTCTCTTTCTGTTTCCGTCTACTAAATCCATTCACAAGGCTTTGGTCAGCCCGAGGCTACGTAGAGGGAGTGAACCTGAAACCATGTGGTTGGGAAGCAAGCTTCTTGCCACACAGCCACGCCTGAGCCTATTTTAATTCTTATTAAGCCAGGCAAATGTGTTGTCTCCTTTCAAATCTTCACAGGCCTTGGAGTGGGGTGGTTGTGGCTGTTCCTACCCCTCTATGTGACACACTATATAAATCGATCCCAGATGAATCAAATGTGATACAGATGGTATTGAACTGAAAATGCAGACTTCGAGAACTACACATCACAACAACCTCAATGTTTGATAAAACGCTTCTCAAATTAACACTTGACTGTAAAGTCCACAGAAAATAAAATAATAATAATAATAATAATAATAATAATAATAATAATAATAATAATAATAATAATAACAATCCTTTCTACTAAAGGCAAAAGACCTGAAATTTGCGGAGAGGGGACTAGTCAATTATATCGACCTCAGTATTCCACTGCTACATAATTTATCGACTCGGAGGGATGAAAGGCAAAGTCGACCTCGGCGGACTTTGAACTCAGAACGTAGCGACAGACAAAATACCGGTGTTTCACCCGGCGTGCTAACGATTCCAATAATCTTTGTCATAAATGTCACAAAGACGACACAAATGCAAATGGCTTAAATTCAATGCTGTATAATAGACATTGTACAATAAGTCAAAATACATAAAATGATGCTGTACGTATTCGTGTATGTGGAATGTAGCACCACGTGTTAATATATGCAATGAAATCAAGAACGGGCGCTACCGTTTATGAGATCAAGTCCTGTCGACTGAATAGAATATGCTTTGTTGAGGAGGTCAAATAAGACAGAAGCATGTCTGATATTTTCACCACTTGGCTTTTAAAAGCAATATTCAATATTCATTGCAATCTGCATTTTTTTTAGTATCGTTCCAAATTTTCGATCAGCTGACCTTAATGAAGTTATCTTTCTTGCATGTTTTCTTTTATTAACAGAAGAACTCATAGAAAGGTATTTTGGTTATTAATGGCTTAGATAATCTTAGCTGATCAAATAGTTTTAATTCACCGTATAACATTGCCGTATACACACATATATGGATACATGCGCGCGCACACACACACATACACACAGATGCTCGCACACATACACACACATACACGTATACACGCACATATATTTTTTCATACATAGATTCACACGTGTGTGCGTGTGAGTGTATGTTTGTATTCATGCATGAACTTCCGTTTATATTCTAAAAACAAACAAACTGCAAATGCATTAACAACCCTATAATGACCCCAAAAGTTAAGGGTAACTCACTCTGGGAAGATTAGGGCTCACGAAAACCACAGCCACATTATGCTTCAGGCATGCTGCCTTCTAACCCCACTCAGCAAACGCTATATTAACTCTTTGACTGTTCATAGAATTTTTGATAAGGTTGTCCTAAGCGTCTATGTTGTTTTCAGAATTTTAGTTTTACACTTTTTCAGTAATATATAGCTTTCCTTTCGCGATTTCCATGCAATAAATTGGTTATACCTCTACAATACACAAAATAAAAGAATTTTTTTAGTGGCTGTATGGTAAGAAGCTTGCTTCCCAACCACATGGTTCCGGGTTCAGTCCCACTGCGTAGAACCTTGGGCAAGTGTCTTCTACTATAGCCTCGGGCCGACCAAAACCTTGTGAGTGGATTTGGTAGACGGAAACTAAAAGAAGCCCGACGTATATATATATATATTTATATATGTATATATTTGTGAGTCCTCCTACCATCGCTTGACGACCGATGTTGGTGTGTTTACGTCCTCGTAACTTAGCGGTTCGGCAAAAGAGACCGATAAAATAATTACTAGGCTTACAAAGAATAAGTCCTGGGGTCGATTTGCTCGACTAAAGGCGGTGCTCCAGCATGGCCGAAGTCAAATGACTGAAGCAAGTAAAAGAATAAAAGAATAAAAGAATACAAATCCTGATAGTATTTAATTATAAAAAATAGAATAGGATTTTCTAAACTTTGAATGGCTATGGTGGTCCTCCTGAGTAAAAGAATAATCAAAGGCGACCCTAGGCAAAAAGTGGTCGAGAACCACTGCTTTAGTGGTTAAAAAAGTTGAAAATGTGTATGTTTATGTATGGAGGACGCCAGTAAAAACATGTCCTGTATGTTATATGTGATACACTGTACAAAGAAAGGATTAAAGGGTTGATTATTTTAAACAAACCGAGTTTACCGCTCACATCCACTTTAATGACCACAGACCAAATAAAGAAACTGTATGCAGTCACTGAATTAGCTAGAAATATAGTCTGAATATTAACTGAAATCACACCTAATCGTCTTTATAAAATATAAGGACGTGTTTGGATAATGGGCGGAGTTTTGGAATAGTAGTCCCTCGATGAAAAGGAAAAGAACAGTTTGCTTTCATTCAATTTCCAGCATTCCTGTGATTCATACAACAAAAATTACGATTCTGAAAAGGAACTGAGGGGAGGAATTTGGCCGATCGTACTTGACTGGTATTTGATCGACTTTCGGAAAGGTGAAGTTGACCGTGGTGGGATCTGAACTTCAAATATAAATAACTGGAAGAAATACTTCAAGGTATTTTGTCCAACACTTTAATGGTTCTTCCAACCGACTGCCCTTAATCAAAATTTTTTTCTAATTTGAACTCAGAGCCTAAAAATTAGCGAAATTCCGCTAAGTATTTTGACCGGTTCGAAAGGATTCTGCCTGTTCACCCCAAGGCCTGGAAATTGCTTTGAGATGTGTAGTGGGAAGAGTGGATGGGAATCGGCTCTGGCGATCTCTGTACTTGAAAAAGGTTCTTCATTTCATGATTCACGAAGGTTTTGAAACGCAAAGTTGATCTCCGCGGGATTTGAACTCAAAACACTAAGAACCGTACAGCAAAGCATTTTGTTTGATTCACTAACGATAAACAAGAGCCACCACGTTTATAAATCACAAAAACGGTGCAAGTTTTACAACGCATATGAAAAAAAAAAACAATAACAACAACAACAACCAAAACAAGTATGGAAACAACATAAAAGACAAAAATTGCCCTTAAAGGGAGATCCATTTAGGGAGGTGGTTCCTTTATGTAACAAGTACCAAATTCCACCTAAAATATAAATCAATTTCTTTTAGCCTTTTCTTTTCTTTAGATGAAAACATTTTCTAATAGAGACACAAGGCCTGAAATTGTTGGGGTGAGAACAATTGATTACATCGACTGGTATTTATTTTATCGACCCCGAAAGGATGAATGGCAAACAATCTATATCGGCGGAATTTGAACTCAGAAACTAAAATCAGGCGAAACGCCGCTAAGCATTTTGACCGGCGCTGAAACGATTCTGCATGTTCGCCCCTTTCATTATTATTTTTTTTAATGCAAAAATAAAATAGAGTTTGCATTGATATATATATATATATATATATATATACACACACACATATATATATATATATATATATATATATATATATATAAACTAGCACTCTGTTGGTTACGAGGACGTGGATTCCTGTTGATCCCATCAATGGAACAGCCTGCTCGTGAAATTAACGGGGTGAAATTAACGGGTACTCTTAACGTAGTTCTCAGGGAGATTCAGCGTGACACAAAATGTGACAGGGCCGGCCCTTTGAAATACAGGTACAACTCATTTTTACCAGCTTAGTGAACTGGAACAACGTGAAAAAAAGTGTTTTGCTCGAGGCCACAATGCGTCGCCGGGAATTGAACTCACGATCGTGAGCCGAATAACCTTAGCCCCTAAGCCACGAGCCTTCACGACACACACACACACACACACATACATACATATATATATATATATATATATATATATATATGTATATATGTATATATATGTATATATATAGAGGCATAACTACAGAGTTGTACCGCCTATATATATATATATATATATATATATATATATGTATATATGTATGTCTGTGTGTCTGTGTTTGTCCCCCCAACAGCGCTTGACAACCGATGCTGGTGTGTTTACGTCCCCGTAACTTAGCGGTTCGGCAAAAAAACCGATAGAAGAAGTACTAGGCTTACAAAGAATAAAAGTCTTGGGGTCGATTTGCTCGACTAAAGGCGGTGCTCCTGCATGGCCACAGTCAAATGACTGAAACAAGTAAAAGAGTATTTATCTATCTATCTATCTATCTACTGAGGGAGGGGAGGGGGGAGGGGCCGAAATTTCAAAATGCCGATTTTTGCAATTTTCCAGAATCTCCGTATCCGAAAACGGGTTTTTTTGGGGGGAAAAAAAAAACAAGGGAGAAAATGGGGCGGGGAGGGTAGAAAGTCTTTCTAAAAAAAGTCCCATTATATTTTTATTATTAAATATTATTAGGAATTGCTAATAATAAAAATTGCTAAAATATTTTGTGTGTGCTGTATCAGCTATTTATTGGACATAAATTTTGACAGTAAAATCTTATGTGGACTCCCTCCCCACCTATCCCTCGAGGGTCATGGTGAACCTGGTTGAGAACCATTGAAGTATTGAACATGGCAATTCACCAGCCTCTCCCACCTTTCATTCTTCACTGCCTCTCCCGGGCAGCCTCTTTCACCACTTTAAAAGACGCTGACCTAGGTGAGAGTCAAAGTGTCCCACAAACCGTTAATTATCTTACCTATGGAGAGCGATCGTGTCCGGCCTGTAAGGCGGTCGGATTGAGAGAAAAGAACACAAACAGAGAACCACAACAAAACAAGTTTACAAAATGGAATGTAAAAAAATAATGATGTGAGCGTGTTAGCATGATGCTGGGAAAGCTAAAGAAAAAATAAAACAAAATACTCAAGAGGCGGGAAGGAGAAGGAGAGAGAGAGAGAGAGAGAGAGAGAGAGAGAGATGAAACAAACAAACGAAAAGAGAAAACACTATATATATAAAATATATAAAGATAAGAAAGATTTGCGTGCAGGAATGGAAGCCTTGTTATTGT
>NC_142932.1:2407237-2417237 GCF_046866305.1 Octopus bimaculoides | reverse complement strand
ACGTCTCTTAATGTATGTATATACACCTGTGAGTTTTCATTCATGTGCATACGTGTGCGTGTGCATATATATACACGCACGCACACACACACGTACACAAACACACACATTTATGCATACATATATTATATGCATATATTTAAATATATTTCCATATGCATATATATACATTTAAATATATACACACATATATAATTATACTTATAAATTTTAGGTTGAACAACGAAGCCCTGCTTATAGTTTAGACACGGTGTTTTAGGCTCTTTGTTTAAAATTTCCTTTCGACCGACCAAAATAGCCCCTAATTATAAGTTTCTCTACACTCGTTTACATCATTTTACCCTAAATATTTTCCACATTTTTATATTACAAATATTTCTTATTATATTGTATATTTGATTGCTTATTTACTTGTTTGATTAATTCTTTTATTAATTCTTTTATTCTTTTATTCTTACAGACTTTTGTTGTGACAACCGTTGTTATTGTCAACCTTGTTGATTACCACCGAACACATCGTACTTACGCACAAACACATCATAATATACATGCATACATACATGCACACACACACACGCAAGCACATTCATATGTATATGCGACTGATATTAATAAACACGTATTTTACTTGGTCCCTTAATGGTTGTGGTAATTTTTCCGAAGTGGTCTTCGCAAAACCTGCTGAAAGAAAAAAAATATACATGCGCACACATGTATATGACTCGGTAGATATAAATAAATAAATAAATGCACCCTTTCAAAGGCTAGCCAGGCTCATGGGCCCGGTTTCCCGGTTTCTATGGCGTATGTGTTACCCAGCTGGACGAGACGCCAGTCCATCGCAGCGTTACTCATTTTTGGCAGCTGAGTGGACTGGAGCAACTTTAAATGAAGTGTTTTGCTCAAGAACACAACGCGTCGCCCGGTCCAGGAATCGAAACCACACTCTTATGATCATGATGCTGACACCCTAACCACTAAGCCACGCGCCTCCACTCGGTAAATATACAGATAAATAAATAAGGATAGGCAGGTGTGAAATACATACACAAATATACATATAACATAAAAAGCTTGTTCCGTATTCAGTCCCACGAGGTGACACCTTGGGCAGGTGTCTTCTACTGTAGTCTCGGGCCGACCAAAGCCTTGTGAGAGGATTTAGTAGACGGAAACTGAAAGAAGCCAATCGTATATATATATATATATATATATATATATATATATATACGTGTGTGTATAAATTTATGTGTGTGTTTGTCCTCCCACCATCGCTTGACAACTAACTGAATGGTGGTGTGTTTATGTCCCTGTAACCTAGCAGTTCGGCCAAACAGACTGATAGAATAAGTACTAGGTTTACAAAGATTAAGTCCTGAGGTTGATTTCTTCGATTAAAAAACCTTTTATGGCGGTGCTGCAGCATGACCTCAGTCAAATGACTGAAACAAGTAAAAGATTAAAAGAAAAGTGGTCATGTATATAAAAAACGCACCTGATATATGAATAAATATAACATTATGTATGATTGTGTATATACAGAATATATTTGAATCTAAAATACATACATACATATATATATATATATATATATATATATATATATATATATATATATATAGCATATTGACTGGCAATCGATTACGGCAACAGTTTTTCCCGTTGATCCGATCAGCGGAACAGTCTGCGCATGAAATTCACGCGGAAGTGGCTGAGCACTCCACACACACACCTCCCCATAGGATAGTTTTGTTCATAGGAAAATTCAGCGTGACGCAGAATGTAAGAACGGAGGCTCTTTGGAATACAGGTACGACTCGTTTTTGCCAACGTGAAATAATGCATACATAATACATACACACATCCAAACTACAGATCCAATCCATCACTGGAACTGTAAAAATCTGTAAAACTTTCCAGAAGTTTATTATTTAGATATATATGAGCACGTCAAGGTATACAATGATATTCATGAGAAGACATACATAAAACAAAACAAACAAATCTGTGCATATACATACATACATACATACATACATACATACATACATACATACATATATACCCTGTTGTTGATGTTGAAATTCCAATGAAGTAGGCTTGGATCTAGGTTAGAAACCGGCTTTTTCTCTATTGGCAAGAGATAATGAAATAAAACTGAAGAACATGCATACATACGTGTGTATGTGTGTGTGTGTGTGTGTGTGTGTGTGTGTGTGTGTGTGTGTGTATATGTATACATGCACATCTCTCTCTCTCTTTGTATATATATATATATATATATATATATATATATATATATATATATATATATAAATATATATATATATATGTATGTATGTATGTATATATATATATACTTTATTTAAAAGCAGCAGAAATATAACAAAAGCTGTTATATTTAACAAAACTGTCCAACGAACGGGAACATGAAGCTTTGAGTTACAGCTTTTGTTTTATTTTGCTGTTTTTAAATAAAGCATATTACTCTACTTCTGGTATTTGAGTACTCTTTTTTCCACCTTGCTTCACATTTATGTGCTTACTCCGGTATATATATATATATATATATATATATATATATATATATATATATATATATATATATATATATATAGAGAGAGAGAGAGAGAGAGAGAGAGAGAGAGAGAGAGAGAGAGAGATTAGGTCATCCTATTAGTTAAGTCCGGACGTCTATATTTTCAATTTGCAAACACTTTAACAGTATTTTAGAATGTTTTGATGGCATTAAATAACATTTATATGTATTTAGACATATTTAACCTAATTAAATTTCATTTTGCAGGACAGTCTAATTGAAATTTCACTAATTATAGCTCTTCAAACATGAAAGTGTCTAAAGAGCATTTGAGGCATATATATATATATATATATATATATATATATATATATATATATATATATATATATATACGCACACACACACACACACACACATATATATATATATAGATTCAAGGTGAATATGGTACTTAAGTTTAGGCACCAGGATTAAGTATGGTATTATCCAAACAATTCCAAAATAAGGTGATTAAAATAAGCTACAAGGATATTCAAGGTTAATGCAGTACGATCTTTATGGTCTGGCTAAGTCAAAATGGATTTTTGTATTCTTCCTTCCCACTTGGAATGTTTAAATGTAGTTACAAAAACATGTCCTTCTACTGAAATGAAATTTCAGTAAATTTTATGTATCTTCGTGCAGCTGAAGATTGCTCTGCATTTTATATTTAATGTAATGCTCACATTGCTTAAATAAATGGAGTCGCATGAAACGATCGTACTGCATTAACCTTGAATATCCTTGTTGCTTATTTTGATATATATATATATATATATATAATTGTATCCACTCGTGTGTTCCTAGGAATTCGATTTGAAATTGCTGTCGCTTGTGTGTCAATAACGCTATATCATTAACACTATGTGACCCGCGTTGATCAAGAACAGCCTAATATCTAGAATCCATCTCGGACACTCTCCATTCGGATCTCGGTGCATCACGAGTTAGGTTCGATGAAAAAGCCAACGGAACTTTAAGTTGCATGGACCGAATCAAACTGCTACTTAACAAATATTATATGTAACTTATATTATATGTACCAAGTGTTCTGAATGCTACTTTCTTTCGTTTACCCACTCATACATACATACATACATACATACATACATACATACATACATACATACATACATAAATTCAAAAATACACAAACATGCATTCATAATAAAAAGGAGTACTGAAGACCTCAATAAAATATAAGCACAACTGACCTGATATAATGATTTGGGATAGAGAAGAGAAACTGTGCACAGTTGTGGAAATTAGCTGCCCAGAGGACGTTAACATAAAACTGAAGATCAGTGAAAAAGAGAACACCCATGCTGAACTATTGAGAAATCTGCAGTTACTCTATCCAGATTACCATTTCAGGTTTATGCCTGTAATTATTGTGGCCCTGGGATATGTAACACAATGCCTAAATATCAATCTTGAGAAATTAGGCTTCTCAAAACCAGAAAAGAGAAAGCTAATTCAAGGGCTACAGATGCAATCCATTACTGGAACTGTAAAAGTCTGTAAAACTTTCCAGAAGTTTATCATTTAAGTATATATGAGCATGTCTAGATATGCAACTATATGCATGAGAAGACATACATAAAAAAACAAAGCATACAAATCTACACATATACATACAAACAAGAATACACGGTTGTTGATGTTGAAATTCCAATAAAGGAGCCTTGAATCTAGGTTAGAAACTGGCTCTCTCTATTGGCAAGAAATCTTGAAATAGAACGGTACAATGACATACATACATACATATATACATACAAACAAACATACATACATACATACATACATACATACATGCAGATATTACATTTATGTGCATGTGTGTGTGTGTGAGTATGTGTGTATGTAAGTATGTACGTATGTATATACGTATGTATATGTATGTATATGTAATTATAAACAACATCACAGCCTATTTCAGATTCAGCCCAGGAAGCAATGTTTCTCTGTATTTTAATTCCTGTTACACTCAGCCGGTCATAGTTCCTAATAAACACCATATATTATTTTCATGCTTTCTGTCAATGAAATACAGTCGTGTTGAAACATTTACTTAAAGGATTAAGTCAATCCTGCTCACTGTTGTGCATATTTCAGTTGGTTTTCTATTTCATCCAAATCAATTTGTGGAACTATTTAGCTACAGGTCATAAACACACGCACACACACACACACACACACACACACACACACGCACACACACACACACACACACACACACACACACACACACACACGCGCACAACTATTTACATGGAGAAATACACACAAGCATACGCGCGAATAATAAGTTGAATACACATATACATTATGTATGTGTGTGAGTGTGTGTGAGAGAGAGAGAGAGAGAGAGAGAGAGAGAGAGAGTATGGCTGCGTGCATGTATTTTATGTATATATACCGGGTTTCCGGCATACTAGCCCAATATTTCAGATGAGAATTTACAGCCCAAAAAAGAAGGTAGACATACACCAAGACAAATTTCAGAGCATAAAAAACTCCATGTGAAGTGCCTCAGGATTTGGAAAGATAGTGACAATGTTTGAATGTGTACACTCCATGTTTACCCAACTCGTATGCCGGGAAATATACTATATATATATAGTTTTTTTATTGAGAGGGTGCGTATGCCAATAGTAAACACACGCACTGGTTCTAGTTTACTTCATTCATTATTATTATTTCACCGTTTAAGTATTTAACCAATGAACTAATCATTTGTTCGATTAATCATTTAATCAATCAATCAATCAATCAGGTAGGTGCGTAAGATTCGTTTTGTAGCTAAGCGAACCCTCAATAATGACATTTCTATGTGTAGAGAAGGTAGATCGTTCATGAGGTCATGAATAGCGACAGGATGACTCTAACAAAGCACGCTTATTGATTGAATACCCTTTAATAGTTGAATGCCCCCATTAATAGATCAACTGATTAGCTAGTTAGTTAAACATGTTACCTAGCCCACATATAATAATAAAAGAAGTGAAATAGAAGCAGTGTTTGCATCTAATATTTTCATAGAGAATTTCCCAAGATACACAATATATTATATGTATAAATATAAATATAGATGCATCGCTCTCACTCTCACTCTCTCTCTCAATAAATATAAAAATATATATTTATGTATATATGTATATATATATATATATATAAATATATATATATATAGAGAGAGAGAGAGAGTGAAGTGTATTGCCACTTAAGTGTGGCTGACCCCTAGGGGTGGATGTTACTGTTGCTTGGCAAAACAAACAGGACACAGTAGTGTGTCGATAAGCCAGCTGGAGGAGATGTCCTCCTGGGGCTAAAGCAACAGTAACATCCACCCCTAGGGGTCAGCCACACTTAAGTGGCAATACACTTCACTTTATCGTGCAGTTACTGTTAATACTTCATTTAGAGAATTAACATTGCTTATATATATATATATATATATATATATATATATATATATATATATATATATATATATATATATATATATATATATATATATATATGTAAAACTTAGCTATGTTTCAACCAAAGATTGGTGCAGGACATGTCTAACTTATTACAGAAAATAATAATGCCACACAGTGGACTTCTCAAAATAACCACATTTAGTACCTAATGCGAGGAAAAAACAACCAACAGAAGACGACCAACTTTATTTTAAATAAACTTAACTGTGTATCGGCCGATTTCGAGATTACTAGAATGAATCTAGATTTCGTTCATCAGCACAGTATTGTCTCAAAAATATATATAAACAAACAGAATTCTCACCTCACCAAAAACGAACACACTACGTATCCGACAGCGTAAAGGGAATGAAGTTTATCTGTATATATCTTCATCAAAGAAGCGGGAATAATTCCGGGTTGCTTCTGGGTACCCATGTGGAGACAGGAATAAAAATTCAACATTGAATATATTCCGTGTATATATTTGATAAATAAATTCAAAAAGGGATAAAACTCTTTTACAAGAATTTTATCAAGAAGCCAGTGTGTAAGAAAATTCATAAGGGAAATTTTATTCCTTTTTGAATATATATATATATATATATGTATATATATCTATATACACATATATATGTAATATATCTATATATATATATATATATATATATATATATATATATATATATATATATATATATATATATATACGTATATATATATGTATATATATCTGTATAAATGTATGTATGTATATATATATCTATATGCATATGTGTATATTGGTCTATATATAAATGTATATATATATGTGTATATATACATATGTTTATGTATATCTATCTATCTATATATATATGTATGTATACATATCTATATATATGTGTATATATATATGTGTGTATATATATATATATATATGTATATATATCTATATATCTATCTATCTATATATATATATATATATATATATATATATATATATATATATATATATATATATATATATATATATATATATATATATATACATATATATATATATATATATCTTTATAGTTTCCGCCTCCCAAATTCATTAAATCCCTTGACCTCCTAGAAGGCATTATGAGAGACACGGACACAAAAAAGGACAGTGAAGACCCTGCACACTGTGCTCAGGCTCAGGAGGACCAAACGGATCACCAAGACAAGGCAGATGCCACCAGTGCTGTAGCCACTGATGAGGGATGCAATGACCATGGTGAATACAGCCAACGCTGCACCACAAACGACAAAGACAGGAGAACAGACAAGAAGACGGTAAACACAAACAGGCTTCAAGCCCAAACACGTCACACAGAGAAAAAGAAACAGATCTGTGAATTCTACCTAAATGGTACCTGCTGGCACGGGGAAAAGGGACGAAACTGCAAATTTGCCCATCCCAAACACTACCAGCTAAACAAGGTAGATAACCACTTACAACAAAATAAGCGGGAGCGCAGAAAAGGGAGACCAGAAAGCTTAAATCTACGTACACATAATCCACCGAATACCAACAGGACTCACAAAGAGAGAATTCCTTATATTCCTTCTGCTCCCCAAAAAAGGCTGCATGTAGAGGCTGTACGAACTGCAGTAGCTGAGCAGCAAGCTTTTTAAAGCGAGGCTCAGAAAATGGTACAACAGTTAACGTGGATGCAGAAGGTACAGAGTCAACGCCACACGAACCATTGTCCAAGACCACCACAGATGTTGGATCAGGGTTGGCCACCGCTAACACCAGGAACCCCTGCACAGATATCACACCCATATTCCTACTCAATATCCGGGGCCTATTACGAACAGGCGGCAAAGACAAGTTCCTATACTTGAAAGACCTAGTAACATGCAATCAAGCAATATGCATGGTGCTTACCGAAACGCATCTAACACCTAATATAGCAGATGCGGAGATAAATATACCAGAGTATGCCGTACTCCGAACAGACAGAAGGGATAGAAGTCATGGGGGAGTTGCAATGTACATCCGAGAAGATGTCACACCCCTACTACTACTATCACACTCAAACTCTGTATGTGATACTTTAATAGTACACATAAAACAAATTGATGTAGTTGTATGCTCAACATACCGTCCACCAAATACCGCAAAACAGGAAGGTAAATTTGAGGACAGCCTCAGACGCATAGAAGAGGTCCTGACAAATCTGGACCAACACATCAATATACTTTTCCTAGGCGACTTTAACCTCACAAATGTTAAATGGCCTGAAGGTCACATCCTCTCTGGGATGTCACTGCATGAACAAAGCCAGGCAAAATCATTGCTAGAACTATCCAACATACTGTTCATGGAACAAGTGATACTCCAACCAACCAGGGGAAGCAATATTTTAGATCTCTGCTTCACAAACAATGTGAGCCTAATCCATAATGTGAAAATAACTCCCACACCTCTCTCAGATCATAACATTATAGAATTAACTATGTATGGTCCTAGACAACCCACTGACACCCACCCCACCAGGAGGACTCAAGCAATATCCAACCTGAATTTCCACAGGGCGGACTGGAAGTCAATTCGCAGAGAGATTCGAAATCAAAACTGGCATGACAGCCTTTCTATACAAGACAATGACCCCAAACTAAGTCATTTTATGTCAACCATACAAGACATATGCACCAAATACGTGCCATATAGAAAGACCAGCAAACATGCCAATAGAATTCCTAGAGACAGGAAAATCCTTATGAGACACAGAACAAAGGTCTCAAACCAGTTAAATAGAGAACTGGAGGATAGGAAAAGGGCTAAATTAAAACTAACACTGTTAGAAATAGAAAACAAAATTAAACTGTCCCATGAAAAGGAGAGAGCAGAAAAGGAGAAGAGAGCAGTAGAAAGCATAAAAACAAACCCCAAGGCTTTCTATAGATTTGCAAAAGAGACTGCTACGGTACAGTATACGATAGGACCCCTATTCCTGCCTAATGGCTCACTGACTACTGATCCCACATGGATAAGTGAAGTGCTCAGTACACAATTCAAGAGTCTTCACTTCTCCTCTGAGTCACATGCAGATAAAGAACCCAGCTGATTTCTTTGACAATAGCACTCAGCAGAAAAAGACTGCATCCATTACCTACATCGACTTTGAAGAGGAAGATGTGATAGCTGCCATAAATGAAATGAGCTCAAATTCGGCAACTGGCCCCGATGGTTTCCCAGCTGTCCTCTTAAAGTCGTGGAAACAAGAATTAGCAGGACCACTCCGGATACTCTTCCAGAGTTTCCTTGCAAATGGTAAACTTCCCAAAAAGCTGAAGGAAGGCACCATATGTCCTATCCATAAAGGTGGAAGCAGAGCAGAGGCTGGAAACTACAGGCCCATCTCTCTGACTTCACATATTAGCAAAGTCATGGAACGAATTGTCAGAAGGAGATTGATTGCGTTCCTAGAAGAAAATGACTTGCTGAATGAGACCCAGCATGGTTTCCGTCCAGGTAGAAGCTGCCTCACGCAGCTCTTGCAGCATTATGACTGGGTCCTGAAGCAGCTACTTGACCATTCAAATGTTGATGTGATATATCTCGACTTTGCAAAAGCCTTTGACAAAGTTGATCATGACTTGATATGTCACGAGCTGCGAGACCTTGGCATAGCTGGTAAATTAGGAGAGTGGCTGCATGACTTCCTGAATGGTAGAAGTCAGACAGTTGCAGCCAATGGAGAACTATCTAGGGAAACACAAATATCGAGCGGTGTTCCACAAGGAACTGTTCTTGGACCACTATTGTTCATAGTGGCCCTTCTGAACATGCCCACGGTCACTCGGAGAGCCACTGTCACTAGCTATGCTGATGACACAAAGATATCTCAAGCAATAAAGAATCCTGATGATATTGTAAGCTTGCAGAATGACCTAAATGCAATATATGAGTGGGCAGAGCAAAATAATATGCAGT
>NC_142932.1:2382237-2394737 GCF_046866305.1 Octopus bimaculoides | reverse complement strand
TATATAGGTAGAACAAATACTTAATATGTAGGGTTATAGTTCCAACATGCAGGATTCGGTAATTCACAGTTTCCTATTATTATTGGATATTCTTCAAACTGTGCTAGCTGATACAACAACTATCTTTTATTAGTGGGCAACATCTGCAGAATATCTAAGAATAAAAACGGGAAAACCCTGAAAAACAGAAGTTGCGGTTATTACCCTGTACACAGGCGTCACAGAAAAGCTGACTCGCACGCAATGCACATACGCAGGCACGCCCCCCCCCTCCTCACCCAGATACACGTGATAGGTATAGAGAAGGATCGAAATTTTATTATGACAGGTACTTTCCTCCACGTATTGGAATTCTTGGACCAGAGCTAGGCGATTCGAATACCAGGACAAAATCATGCAGAGTAATCTTCTTTGATATATATCTATATATTTGTATGTCTGTGTGTATGTGTGTTTTTGTGTGCGTGTTTGTGTGTGTTTATGCGTGTGTGTGTGCGTACACGAGTTTGTGTGTATCTGTGTGCATATATACACATATACACATATAATATATATATAGAATAGCAAATATTTTTACAAATTTCACTACCAGTGGCCTAGCATGTATAAAAAGTCAATAGACGACATATTATTCAATACAAAATAGTGTACATTTAAACACAAAAGAAATTACCTATAACAGGCGATTTCTACACGCTAGGAGAGAGTCAAAACGACCGAAAACCACAAAATTTAAGCAATTTCAAAGGGAATGAAAAAATGAAAACTTTTACCTTGTTTTTACGGTTAGACCTATAGGTTTCGAATTTTTTTTAGTAAATAAAATAATTTACTAGGCAAATTCTCTTCAGTAACCGAGTCATCCAAGATTAACCTATAATTATGAGACAAATAGCAGTGTCCCATCGTTATATGTTATAATTTTTAAATGTACACTATTTTATATAGACGTATTTGTATGTATGTATGTATGTATATATGTATGTATATATGTAGGTAGGTGGGTAGTTATATATATATATATATATATATGTATGTATACATGAATGTATCTGTTGCCTTTTCTTCTACACGTAATATAAATACATATATATATATATATATACACATGTTTACACACACACACACACACATATATATGCACACATCTATGTGTGTGTGTGTGTGTGTGTGACTGTTTGTGTGTGTGTGTGTGTATAGGGAATATGTATATACATCATTGCTATTCATAAGTCACAAAGTCAAAAGTGAAACCAATTGAATGTTATTTGATGATGAAGCAGTGCAACATAGAGTTTTGTATCTAGAGCATAACTATATTTTCAATCGAAGCCACATCGTATATACATGTATGCATACATGCATACATGCATACATACATACATACATGCATGCATGCATACATACATACATACATATACACATACATACATACAAACACACATACGTACGTACATACATACATACATACATGCATACATGTATACATACATGCATACATACATACATACATACATACATACATACATGCATACATACATACATACATACATATATATGCAAACATACACACATTTAACGCCGCCGAATAATGGACAATAAAAAAAATGACCATAAAGCTTCAAGAGCGACTGTCATTGAAATAATTTCATCCGAAAGATAACACTTAAGATGTCTCGTAAAACTAATTCGTAATGCGAAATTTATTCGTTGGTTAATAAAAATTACAATAATAACTGTCAGTAAAGACGTGTCATCCGGAAGATAACAATAGGACGGGTTTCGAGGCCGGTGTTTCTTGGTCCTCTAGAAATTAATTGTTTGGATAATAACCAGACACTAACTACCGTATGTGAAACCCTTTTATTCAGGAGATAAAGCTTGGAAGATATTGAAATGTCATTGAACTTGAGAAATGTATTCTTTTCCAGATAAAAAGAGATTATAGAAAAAGTAAGGAAATATGTAACAAAGATCTAAAGAGGAACTGAAGAAAAATATAGCGTCTGAATGTTTAATATTTAAGCTCCCTAAGGTGGCGAGCTGAGAGAATCGTTGGGACACCGGGCAAAATACTTAACAACAGTGTATCGGTCTTTATGTTCTGAGTTCAAATTTCACCGAGGTCGACTAAGCACCAGTTAAACATTGCTGGTCGATGCGATCGACTTATCCCGTCACCCAGAATTGCTGGCCCCTGTGCCAAAATTTGAAACCAATATTTACGCTCCCTGAAGCGGTGACCAGACAGAATCGTTGGTGGCATTTCTTCTGCCTTTACGTTCTGTGTGTGTATATAGAGGCGCAGGCGTGGCTGTGTGGTAAGTAGCTTCCTTCCCAACCACATGGTTCCTGGTTGAGTTCCACTGCGTGACACCTTGGGCAAGTGCCTTCTACTATAAGGCTGACCATAGCCTTGTGAGAGGATTTGGTAGACGGAAACTGAAAGAAGCCTGTCGTATATATATATATGTTTGTGTGTCTGTGTTTGTCCGTCCACCATCACTTGACAACTGATGTTGGTGTGTTTACGTCCCCGTAACTTAGTGGTTCGGCAAACAGACCGGAGAATAGGTACTAGGCTTACAAAGAATAAGTCCTGGGATCGGTTTGTTCGACTAAAGCAGTGCTCCAGCATGGCCGCAATCAAATGACTGAAGCAAATAAAAGAATAAAAGAATATATATATATATATATATATATATATATATATATATATATATATATATATAAATAAATATATATATATATATAAAGTGACCGAGAGAAGTACTAGGCTCAGAAAAAATAAGTCCTGGGGTCGATTTCTTTGACTAAAAACCCTTCAAGACAGTGCTCCAGCATGGCGGCAGTCAAATGATTGAAACAAGTAAAAGAATAATGTACATACCCCTATACATCTACGTACATACGCATACACAATGCAGATACATGAATGCACACATATGCATGCGTGTGTTTGGAATGTACATACACGTACCGTACTCTCAAAAAGTACACTTCCAGAAGTGGTCGTTAACTGTATCTTTAGTGTTGTGGAAGGGAAGCGGGATGTAAAGGAAAAGTAGAACAATCTTGTACGAACACACTCGTGTCCGATAGCGTAACTTTGATTGGGAAGACACACAAGTTTGAAACACCACGATGTTTCAGAGTCCTTTAAATCAATGAATATTGTGTGCTATGATCACACACCATCTAAAGGGAGGAGGTATTCTCTGAAGAAGAAAAGCAACAACGATCAGATATTCTTGCTCGAACCGGCTGGAACTTACTATGAACGAATAGATCCATTATTGTTTGGATTCTCACAGTTCTATGTGTATTTCATAAATTATTATCTATTTAGCACTCATTAGCATGCATCAGTAAATAATTGTAAATTGTTTGCTGATTTCTATACAACAGCCTGTACTCTTATTAGACTCATTGGTCCTGCGAAGTAACTTTGATTGAGAAGACACACACTAAAGTCGAAACACCACAGTATCTCAAATTACCTCACATCGGTGAATCACGTGTGTTACGACCATACACGATCTAAAGAAAGGAGGCATTCTTCGATGATGAAAAGCAACAACGATCAGATATTCACGTTCGAATCTGCCAGAACGTATTGAGAATGAATAGGAACATTATTGTCTGAATTCTTGCTGTTCTGTGTGTACCACACGAATTATTCGTCTAGCATGCTTCTTTTGACAAGACTTTTTGATGCCTGGACTGCATCTCCGGTGTAAATCAAGGTGGGATGTGTACGTGTGCGTGTGTGTGCGTGTGTGTGTGTGTGTATGTGTGTGTGTGCATACGTGCGTGTTATGAGATTATTCCATATTAAAATACTGAAACTAATGACTTGTATACATTTACTAAATTAATTATCTCTTAAGTGTTTCTATCGATTATTTAACTTCAACGAAGTAGTTTTATAGATTGATAAACTCGTCGCCCATTTTGTTTCAGTTTTGATCTGATCACATCCGCTTTTATATTTCCGGTTATTTTCTACACTCAACTTCATTTTTCTCCTCTTCGTTGATCTCTTTGGAATCATTTTTTTGCCTTCCGTTATTCCTCTCTGCTAAAGTGACGCAGCTGTCAGTGTGTATATCAATGCGAATGATTTATTCATTCGTATACAATAATATTATTTTAAATAAAATTTACAAAATCTATATAGATTTCCGGTTAGCTCCGGGTGTTTTCGATCATTTCCGGATGCTTCGGGGCGTAGGTTGATGTATCTCTGTGATGGTGTAACTTCGGTTAGATTCACAGGAGTAATTTCCTGTTAGTTTCTTCAGGTGGGCACAAAATATATAATTATTTGCCATTATATACGTTGTTGATCGCACAGGAAAGGAAATACAAAAATTATAATAATAATAATAATAATAATAGTAATAATAAATAAATAAATAAAATAAATGAATAGAAATAAAATAAAATAAAATAAACATTCAATGTTCAATCTTTTCAAAGGGAAGAACAAAATGGCGGTGTTAATATAAAATTGTAATAATCAGAGGTCTTACGTTCAAATCTATTCTCAGCACATCGATGTGTATTTGGTCAGTAAACTTAACAATGAGTATTTCTTTTTGTTTGTTTTCATTAAGTATCAAGCTTAGATAGAACTGCCACTTGCAATGGACTAAGTTTTAGCAAGAATGGACGTGAGAAGATTTAGGTTTCACGCGCATAATATTAGGGCTTCGACAACGCTCCCATGTGGTATCCAAATACAACGGTCCTCTTTAGCATTTTGGATTAACTCTAGGATAGCCGTATAGTTGAAAAATTCACTTCGGGATCTCGTGATTCCAAATTCCTTCCTACTGTGTGGTACCTCGAGCAAGTGTCTTTTCTTATAGCTTCGGGTCGATCTAAGCCTCGAGTGTTTTTGCCTGTTATTGGATGGTGAACTTAATCCATCACCCTATTCAACCAACCCACCTGAACAAAATGCACCATTAGCAGAGTTTATATTCCGTTGCAAATATAAGGGCCAGTTCTCCGCTTTGTTGATTACTCCAATGTCTTTCTCTCACTAGCATTATTTATTTAGTACTACCGGTAGAGTAGAATGCAGAAAGCAAAAGTGCCACTCAAGTATTGTGGTCAGTTTAATCAACTATTCGCTCTCACTCAAACTTCTGGCCTTGTGGCTAATATAGAAACAATTATCATAACGGTTGATGGATCGGCAGAATCCTAAAAGAGTTGGACAAAACGTCTTGGGGTATTCGTTCTGGTGCTTTCCTTCCAGATTTGAAAACGTACTGCGGCCAAATTTGTCTTTGATTTTTCCGAGGTCGGTAAAATATAGTACCAGTCAAATACTGCTTTCAAGGTAATCACCTAACTCTGCCTCTCCTCAAAAACACCAGCCTCGAATTAGAATTTAATGTGTGTGTCTGTGTGTGTGTGTCTGTGTGTGTGTGTCTGTGTGTGTGTGTGTGTGTGTGTGTGTGTGTGTGTGTGTGTGTGTGTGTGTGTCTCGTTGTTTTGACATAGCGTGATAGTTGTAAAATGATTGTAATTGTTTAAACATTTCCAATATTTTGTAAGAACATATCTGGCCTTTGGGAAACATAACCTTCCGCGCAAACAGACGTAGTTTAGCGCCAGGAATAACATTTGGTTGTAGAAAGTTGCCTCAATAAACTCCGTCCAACCTATGCAAGCATGGAAAAATGGACGCTAGAATGACAAAATGATTACGATGATTATATATATATATGTAGTGCAATGTATGGATTCATAGAATGATAGCTGCGAAACGGCCGTCATCTTAAGGGTATTCACTGGTGAAATAAATCTCTCATACTTCCTGACATTTTATGATCTCTCTCTCTACTTCTCCCCCTCTCTCTTTCTTTCAATATATATACTGTATATATATATATATATATATATATATATATATATATATATATATATATATATATATATATATATATATATATATATATATAATCTACGTATGCATATTTATATATTTATATATCTGTTATATGTAATTGGTGTGTCATAAGACCAGTGATATATTTTTAACCAGTGTGTCATGCGCCCATTTAGGGCAGCTTCTTGTTTGGTCATTTCTTGTGTCTTGATGAGTCTATAGTAGTAGGGCGAAAGGTCAGGTAAGAACAGGTTAGGTCAGGTCAGAGACAAACGTGTTAACACAGATATTAAGCCTTTACCGTCTTCAAGTGAATTAGGTTGACAGTAATGGCGTTTCTAAATGTGCATGCATATAAACGTGGACACACACACACACACACATATGCATACACACAATGTGAAAGAAGTGTCACTGGTTTGTGATTCGAAGGAAATAGAAAAGAATTTGAAATACAGAGTTTGCTGATACGTGTATGTGTGTGTATACATCCGCCCGCGCCCGCGCACACACATGCATACGTGCATGAATATGAGTAGACAAATATATGTGTGCATGTATGTATGCATGTATGTATGTATGTATGTATGTATGTATATATGTATATATGTATATATATATATATATATATATATATATATATATATATATATATATATATATATATATACATATATATATATATATGAATTAAAATAAAGCTCAAATTAGGCCATCAACTTGTTTTTTTAATATGCACATTCATAAATCCAATTTAATAATTTAATATACACAGGGGTGAGACAAAATAATGGAAACTCTGTTTCAAACAACTTTATTTCAATATGGGACAGGACCGCAACCACAGGATGAATTTGATCAGATAAAATGCTTAAATAGTATTGACTATTAATTCTACTATGAGGGAAAACCATTGGGCCGGCGGATTTCCAAGATAGAGCCCGCCAGATCATCACAGATCCTCTTCTATGTTTAATAGTTGGAAGAAGGCAGTCTGGGTCAAATGCTTCTTTTGGCTGTCTCCACACGTATAATCGGCCGGTGGTTTCAAATAAGGTAAAGGATGACTCGTCCAAGAAAATAACATTCTAGGGACCAATTCTGAAAGTTTTGGTCTTTTTCCGGAGTTTTGCTTCGACGAGGAGGTTTTTCCCTTTTTTCAAAGGCTGTCATTACTTTCGATACAATGCCTCTTGATACACCAAACATTTCGGCTGTTTTCGTTACACTATCGCCTGCCATACGAGCACCAACAATTTGACTTCTTTGAAAGTCCGACAGGTCTGTCATTTTAATGAATTTTAATTACGTTTTTCTGATGATATCTGAAAAGAAACAGCAATTTTAGCAAAACATATTAAGCAACACTAATAATAAATCAGAAAACATAAAAATAAACAATCTTTTGACGGTTTTATAGTTATTTCAAAATTAGAATGTTATGATGTTTCCATTATTTTGTCCAGCCCCTGTATATGTATATATATATATATATATATATATATATATATATATATATATATATATATATATATATATATATAAACAAACATTAATACATATCAAGATACAAAATATATATGAATATTTTTTAGCAATATAAATGTATATAAAAATATATGTAAATAGAACATACGTGGGAAAAAGTGAGGAAAAAAGAAATAGTAATTTTTTTTTCAATACTAAAATTAAAAGCGGTTAATGGTGTCTGGAACTTCAATTACTAACTTTAGAAAAACGGATTGAACTTTATGAATTTAGTAATTGAAACTTTAGATACTCTTCACTGCTTTGAGTTTTAGTATTGAAAATATTTTTGCTAATTCTCTTTTCCTCACTTTTTTCCATATATATCAGCACGTATGTTCTATTACCTATATTTATATATATATATTTATTTATATTTATATTTAAAAAAAAATATTCCATATATAATTTATATCTCGATATGTATTAATACCATTCCATATTTACTACGGGTATAGTATACCTCGTTTCGTAAAACAGCAGGGAAGGTATGGTATGGTTGTTATTTCTAACAGGTCGTTGACAGCTCATGACGTCTCCCAAATTTAGGTTGGTGGTGACAGAGATAGATGGCGGTAGTGGTAGTAATGATGTCGATGTCAGCGGTGTAAATGGTGGTGATCGTGGTAGGGATAGTGGTGATAAAGGTGGTGTTGGTGGTGCTGCTGGTGGTAAGGTATGATGGCGATGGTGGTGGTAGAGGATTTAAGTCTTGTTGTGGCTATCGTTGTTGATAAGCATTGGTGCCGGAGGGGATCACAGAACTTAATCGTTTAATCCAAATTATAATGTGTTTTACATTAACATCATTTCCACTGAGCTTTTGCTGCTGCTACTGCTGCTGCTGCTGCGTTCACTTAAAGAGACGGGATTTCCTTCAACAATGTAGATAATATATGCACGCACACAGATCCGTACACACACACACACATACATACGAGCGCACTCACATACACGCACTTACAAACACATGCACGCATACATATATACATACACATTCTGTTCTCTCCCGTATTGTCTGTCATTTTCTGTCCACATGTTCCCCCCTCTCTCTGTCCCTCCCATACATACTTACATTCTTTCTTACCCTTTTTACGGGTAGGCTATTTCAGGGGCACGCGCACACACACACATTTACATACACAGATAAGCACAAAAACATTTTACTCCCTGCCTCTCTCGATCGTCGTATCTTTTTTCCTCCCCTATTTCTCTTTGTGTATGTGTGTGTTTGTGTGTGTATGTGTGCGTGGGGGGGGGGGGGGTCCTCTTTTATTTATAACTTAATCTATTAGCTGTTATGTACAAATTTATACTGAAGGCCAAAAAAAGTGATTAGATCGTAAAATAAAGGATTAGTACAAATCCACTTTGTCGCCTTCATCCCGTATAATTTCTTTATTCAATCCTAGTCTTCCTTCTCCTCTTTTACCCTGTGACAGGAAGTGAACCGCTCTCAGTTCAAATGACTACCCGGCATTTACCCAATCCATCTCCGTCTTACTTTCTTTCAATAGAAAATAACAGAGAAGCAGTAGATACATTACCTCGTTTGTTACTTTATTTTATCGACTCCGAGCGATGAAAGGCAAAATTTGACATTGCCTAGATTTGAACTCTGAACGTAAAGAGCCGGAAATGGTATTGCATTTTGTCCGACATTTTAACCCAATGGTTTTCAACTAGGAGCCAGATAAGATTTTGTTATTAATCACGTATATATAATTATAAATAAACTAATACCTTTTTTAGGCCCCAAAATGTGTATAAAGGTACACATACGGCCCTTGCGAGTCCATATAAGATTTTGTTGTTAATCACGTGTATATAAATATAAACAAACTAACACCTTTTTTTAGGACCCAAAATGTGTATAAAGATACAAATAAGATGATAATTTATTTTCGAACGTAGAGATGCCGTTAGAACAGTAGAAATATTAGGTAAATTATCCTTGCAGCTCGCTTGACGAATAAACCGTTATCACATGAGCCAATGAGGTAGCCTCTTCGTGGTGGCTCATGTTGCTAGGTATAGTAATTAAGTCTCCTTCAGATAACACACACACACACACACACACACACACACACACACACACACACACACAAACACACACACACACACACACACACACACACACACACAATTCACTACAGTCACGAAGAGAGTAGGGCACACTTGACTAGATAGTTTGTGAATTCGAAAAGAATGAATGGTAGTGGGACGAACGATTTTGGTGATACTTCAACTGGATCAGAGATGACCTGGGGCTAAAAAGATAACAACAGCAGCAGCAGCAACAACAACAACAACAGCAACGCCACCACCACCATTAGACCACCACCATTACAACCATCACCACCAATCCAGGACAATAGATGGACAGAACTGTTTGATGGTCGGGCAAGGTTCCTTGCAGTCTCTGGACAAGTTCTTAGCGTTGCCTTCTGATTGCAACACCTGTGACAACTCTTGTTCGAAGCTGCATCGGCCCCAAATCATTGGCCTTTGAATAAACATTGGTGGCGTAGAGAGAACTGGCTTGTGTAATTGGTAACAGCCGATCTTCCTCAAAATACTTGTCCAGGCCAGGCCTGTGTATTGCACATACGTACAAATTCATGACCACCTTTGACCGTCAGAAGTTCATATCACTGTCTGACTAACATCAATCTACTATACGAGTGAACGAAGAAACACTCGCATGGTTCTACATGTTAAAAGTGTAGCAAAATTTCCCTCAAATTACAGCCGACCATCTTAAAACATATGAGATAAGGTAGTCATAGATAACATTGTCTGAAAATAAGAAGCAAATACAAGGACACACACACACACACACACACACACACACACACACACACACACACACACACACATACACACACACACGCATACATACTCACTCACTCACTCACTCACTCACTCACTCACTCACTCACTCACTCACTCTCACACACACACGCACGCATAAACATGTATACGACGGGTTTCCCCATAGTTTTTGTTTACCAAATTCACTCACTAGGCATTGATCAGTCCAGGCTTATCGTGGAAGACGCATATCAAAGGTGTCACAGAGTGGAATTGAACTGAAAACAACGTGGTTGCAAAACGAGCCTCTCAGCACAACGATGCTCGCGCCTATATTAGTATAACTTATAAATATAAATATATATATATATATATATATATATATATATATATATATATATATATATATATATATATATATATATATATATATATATATATTGCAACACCCTTTCTTAAAATAAAAATAGATGAGCAACATATGTCCTCAGGGCATATATCTCTGTTGTCTTGGATATAATATGCCTCAGACCAAAACGTAAATGGTTATAGTTCGAATACTTTTCATCATAAGTTTGTCTGTTTAATCAAGGCTGACCAAGGCCTGAAACATCAAGAAGTCAACATATCCACTCACACACAATATACTACACATACTCACTGTCACAAGCACACACACACACACACACACACACTCACACACACACATACACACACACACACACACACACACACACACACACACTGACACATGCACTCACACGTACTCTCACTCACACGCACATACGCACGCTTAAACATACACTCAACACAAAAAGCTATACACACGCGTGAAGGCACCAAACACAAACATACGTTATTACATATATGCATACATACGTACACACATTCATGTATACGTATGCACACACATACAGACAGACACCTCATATACACATACATCACAGAAACAAGCTAGAATAGCATTAAGTGGTTTGCTCTGCAAGAGGTTAGCAAACAAAAAAAACATATCTTGAAGCAGTGTTAAATATAGTAACAAAACCCCCGGAACCGCGACATTGAGAGAAAGTATATAAAAAGTAGCTATAAGTGATTCTTACGTAAAATGCAATAATAATAATAATAATAATAATAATAATAATAATAATGATAATAATCACAACAACAACATCAATAACAGTAATAAAATTTAATTGTTTGCAGTGATGATATGCTTATATTTTTGACGAGGCAAAATAATTATTCTTGTACTGGAGTCTTTTTTACTTCGTTTTTTTTTTCACATACTGGCATTAAATAGATTGGTGGAGCAACGAGAAGACTCTTCCCTTCAGCCTAACATGTTTATGATTGAGAGCGAGCGAGCGAGAGAGAGAGAGAGAGAGAGAGAGAGAGAGAGAGAGAGAGAGAGAGAGAATAGAGGGGAAGAAATCAACAACTGTACCTGATCGAAATTTATTCATCGATCTAGAAAAAAGTGAAACGCAAAGTCGGCCCTGGCGGGATTTTAATTCAGAGGCTAGAGACCCTTATATAAGTAACACAGGTCATTCTATCTGGCGACCTCACGCCTCTACCAACTCACAGCTTATTATCGAAGTGAGACTTCAGCCATCAACCAGGTGCTTTCCACGTATTTAAAGGGTCTGCTTGCCAAGACTTCCCGTTTCCCTCCGTGTTGTGCTGCATGCATGCAATCAGCCAGGTTCTTGTGTCCAGTCCATTCATTAACGTCATCATTCTAGAAACGTTTTTGACGGCCTGTTGCGCTCTTCCCCTCCACACTTCCTGTCAGGATGGCAATGCCTCATGGTACATCGTATGTCCAAAATATGATAGCTTTGTGGATTTGCTTCTCAAAAATCAGTGTCTTTGAACCTTCAGTTTTTCTAGCCTTGCAAAGTTTGTTACCCTCTCTTTCCAGCTTATTTTCTGTCCAATCTGTGAAAAATCCCCATCTTAAAGGTATCTGCCATCCTTTCCGTTACTCTGTACATTATCTAAGCTTCTGTCCCGTGAAGGACAATCAGCATGACATGATAGGTTACTTATGCTTCAATTTTAGGTGCAGTGTTGTATTTTGAGATCACAACAAAAGATTAATATCACTACTTCTACCACCATGGTCATTATCATTATCACCTCCACCATTACTGCACTATCGCCAGTACCATCAACATTATCATCATCACCACCCGTACAACCAGCACCGGCACCACCACCACCACCACCACCACCACCACCACCACCACCA
>NC_142932.1:2362237-2377237 GCF_046866305.1 Octopus bimaculoides | reverse complement strand
ATTTGAAGAAGAATTATATAGTATAGTCAAGAACGTGAAGTTCAGCAAGTTGCCCTAGAAGGTGTAATATACATCAACAGAAAATCAGAAAATTACTTGTCGACTTCAAGAATGCTCCAGGGATACTTGTACCAGCGGACAAAACATGTAACATTTACATTGTTGATATTGAACTATATACATTTCTTTTATTAGCCACACAGGGCTCAACGAAGATGGGACAAATACAATGTAGAGCTTTTCTTTTTGGGAGGGGGAAGGAAGGAAAAAAAAAGGGGTGGTGTCGATCAAAAGGGATCGTAGGAAGGGAAAAAGGGGGAGTTCGATCAAAAGGGATCGAAAAAAAAAAAAAAAGGAAAGGCCGATCAATAGGGATCGTGTATCACTATATAAATCTATGATTTGGAAGGAATTATGCAGCAAATATAATCACGGTAGTAATGACGTATAAAAAAGAATTAACAATACAGGGCTACAAATCATCAGAGATCTAGCCATAGATGATAGAACCGAACCCTACGTCCCCCGAAAACCCCGGACTTTGCTTAAGGACCATAAACCCAACTTTCTTATTGATCCCTGAGATAGATTGATTTGTCCTTCTAAATCCGATATAGGCATTATTAGCAAAAAATCATTGATAGGGTAATGCCCGTCCTTAAATCTAAAATTAGATTAGCCCTCAGATTGGATGGTTCAAGCTTCTAGGAATTAGTAAGAATAGTAAATTCTTGCAACTAGATATAGAGAGCTACTATGCCACTAGCGACCCGATCGGTCTTAATCAAGCCCTGATTTTTAGCATGAAAAATTCCGATTTGTCCCGACGCAAAATACATATCACACTTGCCGCGCGAGCCACTCTAGTAGATTTTGATGGTAGATTATGGAGTAGATTATATAGGGAGAATGCATTTGACATAGCAATGGGCTCATATGATTCTACTCAAATCAGTGACCTAGTCGGAATATATATCCTTTCACTAATCCAGACTTCTTTTCCGGAAGTAATAGGGTCTATATAGGGATGACGCCTTATTTTTTCTAGACAGAAAATAGTAAAGTAGTAAAGTAGAAAGGCATAGGAAAAATTTCTTTAGGCTTTTCAAAAATTTAGGACTAAACATTATTATCGGTAAAGATTATCGTAGAGTGAATTTTCTTGATACTACCTTCTCTCTTGATACTGGATTATTTGAACCATTTCATAAGCCAGAAGTAAAGCGAGCAAGACAAATGCAAAGATACAAAATATAGTGATTAGTCATATGCCTAGGTTTCATTGTTACCATTTACATTACGTAAATGTCTGCAAATCCTCAGTGTGACCGTCATGGAAAATATAATTTTCAGAACTATGCACGAGACGTCCTCCCGAGAGAGAACATACATACAGTTCTATCAATCATATTTGGAGGTATATTTCAAATGTCTTCGTTTTGGCGCACCGAAGCCGGAAATGACTCTGCAGAAAATAATTTTCTGCATACCCACAAATATAATTGGCTTCAACATGGCCGCAGTCAAATGACTGAAGCAAATAGAAGAATAGAAGTATATAAGCGCAGGAGTGGCTGTGTGGTAAGTAGCTTGCTTACCAACCACATGGTTCCGGGTTCATTCCCACTGCGTGGCACCTTGGGCAAGTGTCTTCTACTATAGCCTCGGGCCGACCAAAGCCTTGTGAGTGGATTTAGTAAACGGAAACTGAAAGAAGCCCGTCGTATATATGTATGTATATATATATATATATATATATATATATATATATATATATATATATATATATATATATATATATATATATATGTATGTATGTGTGTGTGTATATTTGTGTGTCTGTGTTTGTTCCCCCCAACATCACTTGACAACCGGTGGTGGTGTGTTTACGTCCCCGTAACTTAGCAGTTCGGCAAAAGACCCCAATAGAATAAGTTCTAGGCTTCCAAAGAACAAGTACTGGGTTCGATTTGTTCGACTAAGATTCCTCAAGGCGGTGCTCCAGCATGGCCGCAGTCAAATGACCGAAACAAGTAAAAGGTAAAAGATAAGAAGAGGTACTTTCTTTTCCTTCTATTTTTCTCTCCTGTTGATTGATTTTCTCTGTCTTGGGGGCTTGTGTATATATTTGCTCGCTGGGCTTCAGTTTTAAATCTAAACATTTTCTGTTCCACTCGTTATGAAATGTGGTTTATACATTTGTAGCTTAACAGAGTTCTCAAATAGTTCCCAAGTCACTTTGAAATCGGGGTTGAGAAAGTAAAAGAAAGACCATTCAATAAAAGAAAGGTTATGTGTATTTGAACTCTGATTCCCTTTACAAAGGACCATAATGACAAATAAGTGCGCTGGAGTTATCGATCTTTGTCCAGTTTGTTGATGCTTTAAAACTGTCATGATCCGATACAGGGATCTTTCAGCTGCAATATTGTGAATAGTGTTTGTGTGGTTGCTGAATGCTTTATCTGAAACATTTCTGTGGTTTCTTGTTGAATCAAGCACGAGTTGGGACAGAAAGGAAAACAACACATTCATAAATTTGTAAAGTCTGTCCCTTGATGCTTTGTCCGAAATTATATACTTTGTTTTATATATTTTAGGAAAATGTTATTATCATAAGTTGAGAAAATATGCCATTGGACAACATAATGGTAATCCTGTTCAGTTTCCCGGCATAACTAATCAACAATCTGGAGTGGTCCTGGAGATTGGTGGTATGAACATCAGAACAGCAGACCAATTATCCTGGAAGCTCTGAGCGTGGTAGTCAACGGGAAGATTGGAGTTGTCAGGGGTAATGAATGCAGTGGAAAGCAGTTTGAACACCGAGGTGGGAATGTGAGAGAGTTGAGATTGAGGGATAGTGAGAAGGAAGACGAAATGTACATTACGAAACGCAACTGATCTCATTTGTTAACCGGTTTATATTAATGCTCAAAGGACTTTTGAAACACCCTGTATTATTGAAATATAATTGAAGACCATTAAAAAATATTTTTACCACGTGCAAGACACACATTTGCAATTGTCTGGCAATTAAAATACATATTTAGAACGATTTGTACTTATGTCAGTGGTTTGTCAGCAACTTGTATCTAATCTAACATTATGGAATTATTCCTATTTTCTTGAAAACCATTCCCTTAAGATAAAATCTCATGCTTATTGCCATGTTGATGTTGCTATTGTTTTTTTTTATAGTGCTGTATTTTTTTAATTTTTTATATTAGTCAATACTTCCGGCTGGATAAGGTTGTAATATTAATAATATCCTCTTCCAAATGAACAATCAGATACGGCTCATGCCATACTTAGGGCTACTTGAATCTTTATCAAATGATAGCTCTTTAAAGAAAAGATAAGAAATAGTCATACATGAGATTTTTATTTTTGACGTTTATTAGGATAACATGTTTAATAGGTTTACCAGTATGTCATTACAAGAATTATCTCTGTTACTTTAACATTAACCCTCATTAAAAAAATAAAAGTCTTATAGAAATGTTGGCATGTATAACAATGGCAATAAAAATGGGAAAATGCTTGTGCTTAAGAATTATTTCCAAGTTCTACTTTATTTCGTTGTATTAGAAAGTGTGGTGCAGAGTCCTACAACCCGCTGGCTTCTAAGTTCACCATTATAGACTTCGAATTCACGTCGAGTATTTGTGGATGAATTGGTTAGGCAAAGCATCCTCCATCTCAAAGGTCTACATGCATCAGATATAGCTAACGAAACATTCATCATATTTACAATGCTGCCGTTAACCACAGTAGCAACTTTCGTCCTATTTACATCTATTAACGAAGGCACATGATAACAGTAGAAGAAAACGAACCATCGAGTCTGTATTTGGTTTTCCATGTACTCTGTCGATTCTATGATTATCGCTTGCTGTTTGAATATAACTTTATTAAAATATGTACCAGTTTAGGCGACGACACTTTAGACGTCGACACCCTTTTTGCTATACAAAAGTTCTTTACTCTCAGACGAATGAAATCTATATCGTGGGTTAGTCAGTTACATTGTCTGGGTAACAGCCTGTTGCTCAGAATAGAGGATGGTTAGCGACGTTATACTCCATTCAATATATTGTTGAGAAGCTATTGATTGGTTATTGATATGTTATTAAAATGTTATTGAAAGGTTATTGACAAGTTATCGAGAAATTATTGCCTAGTTAGGGCAAGTAATTGTCAAGATATTCCCAAGATATATGCATAATAGTCAAGTTATCGCTAAATTGGAGATATAATTGTCAGGCTATTGCGAAGTAAGTGATAATTTATTGACAGTTTTTTAACGAGTTATTAACTGGTAATTAAGAAGTTATTAATCAGTTATTAACTAATTAACAAACAATTACTGACAAGATATTATAAAATTTAAAAGACAGCCTGGTTTCAGATTTTGGTACAAGGCCTGCAATTTTGAGGTGAGGGTAAGTCGATTATATCGACCTCAGTGCTCAACTGGTATTTATTTTATCGACCCCGAAAGAATGAAAGGTAAAGTCGACCTCGACGGAATCTGAACTCAGAACGTAAGGGCGGACAAAATACGCTGAGCATTTCGCCCGGCATGCTAACGATTCTGTCACCGCTAAGACAGGCTATTATTAGAAATTGATTGAAGGTGGTGAACTCGAAGAATCGTTACCGTATCAGAGAAAAGGCTTAGCGGCATTTCTTCCGGCTCTTTCCGTTCTGAGTTCAAATGCGGCCTAGGTCGACTTTGCTTTTCATTCTTTCGACGTCGATAAAATAAGTACCAGTTGAGTAGTGGAATCGATGTAATCGACTTGCTCCCTCCCCTCAAAATTACTGGCCTTGTGCCAAAATAAGAAAGGATAGTTGATAATTAATAAGCTGTTGTTAATTTATAGACAGAAATGTCAAGTTATTGATGTGTTATTGGTTGCTTTTTATATGCTACTGATTGGTTATTCATGGGTTATAGACAAATTACAGACAGATTATTGATTGGTTATTGATAAGCTGATTGGTTACCGACATATTACAAAAGATTTATTGGTAAGTTATTGACCTTTTATGGAGAAGTTATGTTATAGATAATGCAATAAGCGGCTAATTTATCTTTTATCCATTACCTATTTCAGTCACTGGGCTGCGGCCATGCTGGAGCAGCATACTGAAAGTCCTAGTCAAACAAATTGATGCCAGTATTTATTTTATGAAGCCTTTTATTGGTTCTTCTATCGAACCGCTAGTTTACAGGGACATAAAAAACCCAACATCATTTGTCAAGTAGTGTGTAGGGTGACAAACACATGCACACGCACATATGAATATCTATCTATCTATCTATCTATCTATCTATCTATCTATCTATCTATCTATCTATCTATCTATCTATCTATCTATCTACATACATATACATATACACACAGACCCACACATATATATGATAGGCTTCCATACAATTACTGCCTAGCAAATTCACTCACAGGACATTGGTCAACCCGGGACTATAGTAGAAGACACTTACCCAATGTGACACACAGTGGAATCCAAAACCACGTGGTTACAAAGTGTGCTTCTTAACCACGTGATCATACATGTTTTTTACACGTTTCTCACAAGTTATATGCTATGAGGTTATTACAGACTAATGTCTGTTGTTGAGTAGTTATTAATATGTTACTGAGAGGCCAAGTAATTGAGATGCCGATTAACGTATCGCAGAGTTTCTCAGCTGAAGCTACCCGAAACCTTAGGGTTCCGCAAGAAGTCCCTAGGCTGGTAATCAGGCAGATTATATACAAATGAAGATTTTAGTCATATTTGTATTTAATTCTATATTCGTATGTAAGGCCTAGAGCTTTCAATTATTCTGTAGTTGATATTTTATAGTTAACAATTTTGTTTTTTATTACAATGGTCAGATAACAGCCCAAGAGTCATTTCGCATTTCATTTATCAGCAATTCTGAAAGAAGAGATGTGGTTGTTAACTCTTATCTTGAACTCGTAATTCTATTATACACACATAGCATATTTCCGAAGGTAGGGAAATCCTGCCATTTCCAGGTCGGAAAGGTACTCCTACTGGAAAAAAAAAAAAAAAATGACCTTTTGAAATGTTGGGAAATTTGGCCTAAAGAAAGTCTTCATTAAGACAAAATTTCTTAAACCCTTTTTGTACGGTTTCTTGTATTTAGCACCGGCAACCTTTCAAAAGCAGTTTTAGAGTTTGTTTAATCCAATGTGGAATTTATCTTTATGAAAGAGAAGGAAAAATTAATAAAGATATATAAGATGTTTTACGTAAGGGTTCCTGAGACATAGAATACATTTCAAAGGTTTCTCCAAGACTAAAAAAAAAGCTTGTAAAATGCTGGTGTACAGAAAATGACGTGAACCAAGCTTCTAAAATTCTCTATAACTGTACCGTCACAATCATCATCAGAGCCACAGTCGTTACGACCGCAATTATTATATATGATGATCATCATCGCCATTATCACGATACGACCTTTACTGTTTCCTTACAGTCCTACGTATGAGGTTCATCTCGATCCCCACTAGTAAGATCATCGTTATCACTATCGCCCCCAACACCGCGACCATAACGACGACGACGACGACGACGGATACTAGCCACATCTCCAACAAGTACCACCCGAAATGTACCCACTCCCTACATATGACTGCCAATGGCGAGTGAAGCCACCCACCGGAAACCAAACTGTATGAGAACAGTTGATGAGGTGTTGTCAACCCGATTTCCAAAGTAGACGGGGAGAGGGAGGGCATGAAATGGTGTGGGGGAAATAACAAGCACAGACTTCACATAGAAGTATACAATATAAGCGCGCACATACACGCGCGTGCGTGCGTGCACACACATACACACACATAAATGAGCGAACACATACGGAAGCACACGTGGATACACAAACTCATACACATGAGCGTTCACACATCCTCCTTGCACAAATACTCTCGAACGCATTCGTATACGTGTGTGCGTACAAAAACACAAAAACACACGTGCGCGAGCGCAGACTCCTCATAAACTCTACGAACCGTTTGTACTCTTTCTTTCTTTCTTTCTTTCTTTCTTTCTTTCTTTCTTTCTTTCTTTCTTTCTTTCTTTCTTTCTTTCTTTCTTTCTTTCTTTCTTTCTATGACTATCTCCCCGTCTGTCTCTAAAGCAGAAAGATTTTCAGTTATATTCTCTCAGTTTATCTGTGTGCGTTTGTGTAAACACACATACGTACATACATGCGTACGTACATACATACATACATACATACATTCATACATACATATATATATATATATATATATATACACATATATATAGCAAATAGGTAACAAGGATATCCAGGTATCAATGCATTACGGCCGTTTCAAGCAGCTCCATTTAATCTCCTCAGCAGCAGACGAACCTATAGATTTCCAATTTAAAGGAACTTAACTGTCAAATCCCAATGGCTTTAACTCTAAAGGGTTGTAGATTGCATGCTGCAGATTAATTTTATAAATAAAATGAAATAGTGATAAAGATAAACGAGCACTCAAAGAGCGCAAGCCTCCGCCAAGGCAACACCAACGTCCACTCAACGATTAGCCGGAGGTGATTTTAAAAATGAGAATATCTGAAATAAACTCGACTGCTCTCACAAACGAGAATACTAAAAATGAACCCGGCCGCTCTCAAAAATTAAGTAAAAAAAACAGGAATAATACTCCAGAATCCTAGTCTGGTATGTAATCCGTCCCAATGGTAGTCATGAAGTGTGAAGGTGGGAGTGAGTGCCGTATTTGTAATGCTGTGAGTGTGTCGTCTGTAGTGGGAACAGGGACAGTTTTCTCTATGAAAGCCTTTTTTAGTCTATCCACTGATATAGTGTCTTTATGGTCATTAAGGACTACAGTGAAAAATTTTTCCGTGCGTGAAAGAAAACGCAAAGGACCTGCATACGGTACTGTTAACGGAGGTTCAACAACATCGTTGCGCACAAAAACGCGAGTCCAAGAAGTAAAGCTTCCTTCAAGGCAGAGCAAGAAATGCAATTGTCATGTAGGTAAGAGGTTTTAAACAAGCGTGATATATTCAAAATTGGTAAAACCAAAATTGTCGAGGACAAATAAAATGTATTGTTGTTACTGAATATGTTAGAGTTATTTAATTTCTGAACGGTTTTGCTGCCGTTTGTTTATGTAGTTTGATTTCTTTATCCATCAGTTTCTACTAAGATAAAGACGCGAGTAAAATTAATAATAGAGAAACGAAAATAAAACTTTGGAAACAGCAACACCGCCATAACTTACGTGGAAACCATGAACGTGCTTTCAAGGGAGATAATAAGAGAAAGACTTGAAAGTCAACGTAAGAACGTAATGCTTCATGTAAAGTAAATATAATAAATAATCCAGAATCCTTGTCCGGTATCAGATCGATCCCAAAATCTAATCAGTTTGTGCCAGTCACGAGGCGAAACATCCCTCAAAGTTTCATCCGAATCCATCCGAATCCATATATCCATATATATATATATATATATATATATATATATATATATATATATATATATGAAATTGCGTTTGACCCTTTGTCAGATAACTGACGAAGATTTGCTGACTTTCTGTGCCTGTTTTTTAACTTATATATGTATATATATATATATATATATATATATATATATATATATATATATATATATATATATACGCCCACACGCACACACGTACACACACATACATGTACACACATGCACGCACGTATGCACACACATAAGTGCGCACTTACACATATATATATATAGAAAGACTTATAGATAGATAGATAGATAGAGAGAGAGAGAGAGAGATAAAGAGATAAATATCTTCTCTATTCAATCTGTCTCCCTTGCTCTGTTTCTGTTTCTCTACCCCTTCTCTTTAATCCTCTCATTCCTCTACTTGCAAACTACCATTTATAGTCTCTTAGCAACCGGAAAACATTTCAACAACAAACGGTGCCAAGCAGACGACACCGTTGTTTCAGAGCTTAACACTTTCTTAAGTAGTATGAACAAAAGGTTATAAACAGGGGATCAAATATACAATGATAGGGAGGATGGGGGGGGGCGCATATAGGAAAGGAGACATATAGAACGAAAAAAGACAAATGCACAGAGAGAGAGAGAGAGAGAGAGAGAGAGAGAGGGAGAGAGAGAGAGAGAGAGAGAGAGAGAGAAAGAGAGAGAGAGGAAGTTATAGGGAGTTGAAGGACGCATGGTGGATGTATGATGGGATCAAAGGGCGACAAAAATGAGGCAGAATCATTAGAAGTGTCTCTGCGCCCCGACTTCCAGTGGTTTGCGTGTATGTTTGTATATGTGTGTGTGTGTGAATGTGTGTATGTGTGTCTGTTTGTGTGCTTCTCTGTATATCAGTGTAAGTACATGTGTGTGACAGCCTTAGCGTTTTTGAAATCTTCTTCTTTTACTTGTTTTAGTCAGTTGACTGCTGCCATGCTGGAGCACCGCCTTTAGTCGAACACACCGACCCCAGGAATTATTCTTTGTAAGTCTAGTACTTATTCTATCGGTCTGTTTTGCTGTACCGCTAAATTACAGGGTCGTAAACACACCAGCATCGGATGTCAAGCGATGGTGGAAAGACAAACACAGACACACAAATACAGCTCGTGTGTTGAAGTATATACTTTTGTGTCTAGGGAGATCATTCTCTTTTGGTCCTTATAATTTAACTCACTAACCGGTAAAATTTCCACCTATTTCTTTTTTATTTTTCTAAAATTTTTGTTGCGTCTTGCAACCTTTTCAATAGTTTTTACTCTGTCCATTACTCACACTGCGTTCCTTTCTGTTTGTGCGCATGTGTGTGGATCAGTGTGTGTGTATATATACTTGTATGCATGTGTGTATGCATGTGTATGCATGCATGTATGTGTGTGCATATGTCTCTATTTATGTGTGTACATTTGTATGTATGTATTCTGCATTCATGTGTTTGCATGTCCGTGTTTGTGTGTTTTTATGTGTGTACGTGTGTGTGTATGATTGTATATGTGTGTGTGTACCTCTGTCTCCTTGTGTGCGCATGTCAGAGAGAGTGTGTGTGTGTGTGTGTGTGTGTTTTGCAACTATATACCGTGTTTGTATGTAAGGATGTGCATCTCCATTATGTGTGGACGTGTGTCTCAATATGTGTCCTTGTGTGAATTAAAGTGTGTGTGTATATATGGTCACGTGGAGACGTCTCTATAGAGGTCGTAATACCTGTGAGAGGAAGTAGGACAATTAGGTGAAGGAAATGATTGCACATGCAATAGGGGCCAGTGTAAAAACCACCTTGAAGAACCACATAGTAAAGTTTAATAAAAAAAACTATGCATGCAGGCTCAAGGGGCAGCCATCGGTGTTGGTGTAGCTGGAGATGTGCCCGGCCTCTTCATGACCTGGTGGGACTGAAAACTCAAGCAAATGTTAGCAGAATAGTCCACAACTCTTCTACTCTACAGTAGATATATAGACGACATTAATATCATAGTTAGGACCAACTCTAGTAACGGTAGCATAGAAACTGAGAGGAACGTAATGGAGAGCATCCAGCACGGAGCTAACTCCATCCACCAAAGTATCAAGGTAACTATAGATTACCCCACTAAGCACCCCACCTTTGATACTGAACTGTGGGTAGAGACTGTAAACAATTGAGTGCAGCTCCTCCACTCCTATTACATGAAGCCTATAGCTTCAAAATATATTGTTTACAAGAACTCAGCTTTGTCACACATGAAAATTAATATACTGATAGCAGACTTAATTAGGATAATGAACAAAGTGTCCCCACTATGCGGACCCTATGAAATGAAACAAAAACATACACAGAACTTCATGCACCACATGCAGTTCTCTGGATATGATCAGAAAAATAGGGTTCGAGTATACAGGGGTTCTAGTAAGAAATTAGATAACTATACATAATGACACCAGTGATACCTGCTCTGGATGTAGAAACAAAGACTGGAATAGGATACAAAGAACTTGCGACAAAGCAAACAGGACGAACACGTGGTATAAAACCGACAAACATCAATGTGTGTAGTTTGTAGAGGCCACAGCCCATGGAGAACTAATCCGTAGATTTAGAAAAGCTCTAAAGGAGACCAAACTCAACATTAAGATTATTGAAAAGCCAGGGAACTCCGTCAGATCACAACTATGTAGGGCGTATCCCTTTGAGAATACCTTATGCACCAATAATAACTGCATGACATGTAGGATTAGCCCTGGCATTAACTGTAGAGCTCGAAATGTAGTTTACAGCATAAGATGCATTGAAGGTGCTTGCAAAGACATGAACATGACATACATAGGGGAGACATCTAGGAGCATTGCGGAACGACTAAATGAACATCTGAGAAAATATAACGACAAAAAACAGTCCTCCATACTCTACCAACATGCAAAGGATCAACATGGAGGCAACCTGGGTCAACTTGACATCTGCATCTTATCCAAGCACCTAACACTCAGACAAATACGGGTGTACGTTCTCATAAATGAAACTTCCCCTACACTAAATAGGAAATATACATAGTAGATTTCATACCCCCATACTCACAGTTTACGCAGGTAGATTAGAATAGTTAGTGGGCTGTTATGTAGATAGATGTATGTATGTGTGTGTGTGTGGGGGGAGTATGTATATATATATATATATATATATATATATATATATATATATATATATATATATATATATATATATATATATATATATATATATATATCCAAAGTTTTAAATTTATACATTTAATAAAGAGATTTGACACTGATGTTTAATTTATATCCATGTATTAATCCAATGTAAACATTTCTGTGTCAAATATAGCAGTTGTCATACACGTCATCAGGAATAATTTTCTTTAGAACAAAAAAACTCAAAAAAGACACATAATGAATTAATCGAACAAAATCAAATTTAAAATTTAAATCTATACCACACTCTTTTAACGTTATCCGGTCTAATACGAATTCCTTTCTGTTTATATATACTTCCGATAGGGGTAATTCCTAGCCATATTCTATGACTATTACAATTATTACTAATAATTACTAAAAATTACTAAAATTTCTCTTATTTATTATTAATTATTCAAGACACATAAATTATATTATCTTAGGGGCCACTGCAAAGCCCACAATTACTACTGGCAAATTTTACATTGATATGCCTGCCTTAAAATCCAATATTATACTACATAGTACTATAAAATATGAGCCATAAATAAATCATGAATAATAAAAAAATTTCAGTTGCAATAGGAATAATTACTTCTAGGAATTTTTTCAAAACCCACATGTGTTATATTTAAGTTATATTTTAACATATTAATATTGTCTGCTATAGGATCTAATATTATATTCTATGGACTCCATAAACAATTCTCACCTTAATGGAGATCCACAGTGTGCCATCCTATCTCTAGTATTTTATTCAAGACCTACAATTATTATTGTCAAGTTATACACTTATATAGCCTGCTTTAAGATCGAATAACACACCATATTGTACTAAATTATTCCTGATGACGTGTATGACAACTGATATATTTGACTTATATTTAATGGTTAAATATAGTTGTACACAGAAATGTTTACATTGGATTAATACATGGATATAAATTAAACATCGGTGTCAAATCTTTTTATTACTTGTATAAATTTAAAACTTTGGATATATAAACAAGGAGAACGATCCTTAAGCAATCTAATTTAGATTTTTTGAGGTGAAATCTTATGCTATATTGGTAACGATTACAGAGTTTACTTTGAAAAATTATATATATATATATATATATATATGTGTGTGTGTGTGTGTGTGTGTGTGTGTGTGTGTGTGTGTGTGTGTGTGTGTGTGTGTGTGTGTGTGTGTGTGTGTGTGTGTGTGTGCAGATACATGTATGCATGAGTGTGTGAGTGGGTGTATGAATATATATATGTATATGCACATGTATGTAAGAATATGGATATGAATGTAAATAGATCAACATACAGGCGGATAGTTACATAGGTTATATAAACAAACAAGCACACATACGCAAATGAAGACTGAAACACATGACCATATATACACACATAAATAGATACACATGCGCACACACACAAATGCATGCATACATACATACATGCATGCATGTATAGGCACACACACATACACACACACACACACACACACACACTGATTCACACACATGCGCACAAACAAATAGAAAGGAACGGTGTGTGAGCAACAGACAGAGTCAAAACTATTGAAAAGGTTGCTAGACACAACGAAAATTTTAGAAAAATAAAAGAAATAAGTGGAAATTTTACCGGTTAGTGTGCTAAATTATAAGGCACTAAAAGAGAATAACTCTCCCCAGACACAACACTATATATATATATATATATATATATATATATATATATATATATATATATATATATATATATATATATATATATATATATATATATATAAGTGTGTGTGTGTGTGTGTGTGTGTGTGTGTGTGTATACACGCACACATACATATACCTATGTGAATAAAAACAATGACACACCTTATTGTTTTGTGTGAAGATTACGATTGTTTGAGATGAGTAAAGAAAAGAAAGGAACTCATTATTAGATAGATACTTGATCTATAATTGTTTCATTCTTTGGTGATACAATTCAGACTCTCTAGATGCAATTATGCTTGACCACTTGAGAGTATTTTTTCAATAACTTCAATGTAAATCCACCATCCGGTACGGTGAAATGGGCGTCGTATTTCCGTTCTCTCTTCCCACTGCATGGTTATCATCATCATCATCATAATCATCATCATCATCATCATCATCATCATCATCATCATCATTATTATTATTATTATTATTATTATTATTATTATTAGTAGTAGTAGTAGTAGTAAGGTGGTGAGCTGGCAGAATCGTTAGCACGCCGGTTGAAATGCTTAGCAGTATTTCGTCCGTCGCTATGTTCTGAGTTTAAATTCTGCAGAGGTCGACTTTGCCTTTCATCCTTTCGGGATCGATAAATTAAGTACCAGTTGGGTACTGGGGTCGATGTTATCGACTATCCTCCTCCCCCAAATTTTAGGCCTTCTACTTATAGTAGAAAGGGTTACTATTATTATTATTATTATTATTATTATTATTATTATTATTATTATTATTATTATTATTATTATTATTATTATTATTATTATTATCATTATTATCGTTTTACTTCTCAAAACGTTCTGTCTTATTTGTTCTGGAAGATTCTGTGAGAGCAGATAGCAGCCTGCTGTCAGATATCTCACAGGGTCTTTTTCCGCACATTATAAGTTTTGATACTTGGTTGTTAATTATCGTAGGAGACATTCAACACCTAAGCATCAATCTCATAATCCTAGCTTTTCCCTGTAGAGCAAATTTTTACGCTTGTTCTGCCCTCATGTCAATTCCGATTTCTGACATATTTCTCGAACTTGGTTGTAAGCGCCCCGAGTGCCCCTACGACTACTGGAATGACAGACACTCTCCTCGTAGTCCATATTCTTGCAATTTCGTCTTTTAGTAGTCTGTACTTTTCAATTTTTTCCACTTCTTTGTAACTTATGCGTGCATCTTCAGGTATTGCAATATCTATGATCTTGGTTTCTTTTTTTCCCTTATCTACCACAACAATATTTGGTCTTCGAATCTCGATTAGGGAGTCACATTGGATTGTAAAATCCTATAGTATCTTATGTTTCTTGTGACTCTTTCTGGTTCATGTTTGTACCTTTTCCGTACTCTGTTCACGCCATACTTTTTCACATAGCCTCCAGTGTACGAACTCAGTCATGTTGTAGTGCTTTTGGGCCAGCTTGCTACACTCACTCACAATATGTGAGATTATTTCGTTTCAGCTGCTACACACCCTACAAAGGGGTGATTCGCTACTCTTATCTATTTGGAACTTGGTGCAATTTGTTCTCAGAG
>NC_142932.1:2349737-2357237 GCF_046866305.1 Octopus bimaculoides | reverse complement strand
ATTCTGTCTAAAAGCTACAATAGGCGGCTGAGGAAATATCTGTTTGAAACGAGGATATTTTTTCGCCACATGCTGGTAACTTTCATGCAACACTTTTGAAATGCCAGCGAAATTTCGGTGCCAGTTAATCACTGAAGTAATTCTGTCATCTATTCTATTGTGTTTGCTAAAATTATGCGTGAAGGTTTGACTATCTTTGCTAATCTTAGCTATTTTATTTGCTATTTCCTTTAATCGTGATTCACTGTACATCATTATATCAAGACCTTCTCTTAATAATAATAATAATAATAATAATAATAATTTTCCAGGGTGACTCACTATCACCACTCCTCTTCTGTCTAGCCCTAATACCGCTCTCAAAATTGCTCAATGATGCACAGTATGATTATAAAATATTTGATAAAAATATAAACCATCTCATTTACATGGATGATTTAAAGCTCTTTGCAAAAAATGACCAACAACTCAAAGGCCTACTAGCGATTGTTAAACAATTCAGTGATGACATCAGGATGCAATTTGGCCTTGATAAATGTGCAAAAGCTACCTTTATCAAAGGAAAAATGACAAATACATCTAATGTGAACCTTGACCAGCAAAATGTCATAAAAGAGTTAGAACCAGCGGAGAGCTACAAATACCTAGGGGTAATTGAAGGGGACAATATCAAGCACTCAGTGATGAGGGAAAGGATCAGAAGAGAATGTTATCGCAGGGTGAGAGCAATACTGAAGACAGAGCTGAACGCGAGAAACAGGATCGAAGCGATCAATGCTCTAGCCATACCAGTCGTGACTTACAGTTTCAACATCGTTAACTGGTCAATTACTGAAATATGTAATGTTGACAGAAAAATACGAAAACTGTTGACAATGCATAGAATGCACCACCCTAAGGCAGATATAGAACGTCTTTATCTGCCAAGAAAAGAAGGAGGCCGAGGACTTTTACAGCTGGCATTATCAATGAAGGTAGCCACAATTGGCCTAGACACCTATCTGAAAAACTCTGAGGACTGGATGCTAAAACTTGTCTTAAAATATGAAAGCAAGAAAGCATCTTACTCAGTAACAAAACAGGCAAAGGAATATCTAAGTGAATTCCAATTGCAACACATTCAAGAATTAGACGAACTAGAAACACCTGCAGAAAAAGCTAAGCGCTTGAAAACCCGTGCTAAAATTGCTGCCTTAGCTATTATGACTGAAAAATGGCATGGAAAACCTCTCAATGGCAAATACCCAAAGAGAGCGAATAATGCAGATATTGACAAAGCCCTTACCCACCAATGGTTAATGGCCTCTGGCTTGAAATCAGAAACAGAGGGGTTTATCATAGCAGCCCAAGATCAATGCCTACCTACAAAGAACTACCAGGCCAACATATTAAAGAACGGCAGCTCCCCATTATGTCGTATATGCCAACAACAAAATGAGACCATCGATCATGTTGTCTCCATGTGCAGTCTGCTTGCGCCTACAGAGTATCTCAACAGGCATGATAGAGCTGCACAATATATTCACTGGGTAATATGCAAAAACCTGGACTTGCCCCATGATAAAAACTGGTGGGAACACAAACCACCCCCAGTACTTGAAAATGATCACATTGCACTCCTCTGGAACTTCACCATTCAAACTGACAGAAAGATAGACGCAAATAGGCCAGACATCATACTGAAAGACTTCAGACAAAAATCATGCCTCCTCATTGATATGACTGTCCCAATCGATATAAACGTATCTGTCAAGACCTACCAAAAACTGAGCAAATATAAAGATCTTGAAATAGAAATTAGCAAAATGTGGAATCTGAAGACGAAAACAATACCTATTGTCATAGGTGCCCTGGGAATAACAGCGAAACGGGCTGATTACTACCTAGATCAGATTCCAGGAAACCCCAAAATGGCTGAAGTTCAAAAGATAGTGCTCATGGGAACTGTCCATATCCTACGTAAAATACTGTCTATGTGATCTCAAATTTTAAAGCAAACACATAATTTTCTTATGGTTTCTTAAACATTCACTTGAACAAAACTGTACAAATCCAAATATATGGTACCCTAGGCATAACACCTACATGAACTTCTAACTTGTTGTCTCTTGAGATCTCTGGGAGAGACTTGGACCCAACTTGTACAAATGCAAAACAAAAGTCAAACATAAAATAATAATAACAATAATAATTATTATTACTATTATTATTATTATTATTACTATTTTGGCACAAGGCCAATAATTTAGTTGAGGGAGTAAATCGATTATATCTACCGCAGTGCTCAACTGATACTTATTTTATCGACCCCAGAAGGTTGAAAGGCAAAGTCGACCTCGGCGGCATTTGAACTCAGAACGTAACGACAAACAAAATGCCGCCAAGCAATTTGTCTAGCGTGCTAACGTTTTTGTCAACTCATCGCTTTAATAGTAATGATGATGACGATGACGATAACTAGAATAAGAATCATAATTGTTGTTCTTATCATTGTTATCATTATAATAAAGGTAATATTTAATACTTAATTAATGATTACCTCGTTAATAATTAATAATTATGTTACCTGTTTTCTCTTCTGTTTTTTTTTTTATTACTGTTCTCAAGTATGATACATGGAATCAATAAAACATCTTGTAGTAATATATGGTCCAATTCTCTGAATCATCAACCTCCGGGTTTCTCTCTCTCGCTGTACTTCTCCCCTTTCCTCGCCCTTTCTCTTTTCAAACATAAACACACACACACACATACACACACACACACACACACACACACACACACACACACACACACACACGCACACACACTGACACACAAATCCATACATACATGCGCATCCCTGTTTGCTTAATCTGCGTAGACATAAAGTCGTATCGACTACCTTGTTGAGTCGTGATGTATTCTCAATGATGAAATACGTCAGTTAAAGTAAATTGTATTACCGACGTTCTTATACGCTTAATTACAATATATATATATATATATATATATATATATATATATATATATATATATATATATATATAAATACATATACATAGATACACACTCACACACACATATATATATTTACACACACACACACACACACACACACACACACACACACACACACATATATGAAAGAAGGTTTGAAAATGCAATTTTAAAGATATTTATTCACTTAACCGGTTTCACTTTTTTAGAAAAAGAAACCGGTTAAGTGAATAAATATCTTTAAAATTGTATTTTCAAACCTTCTTTCATATATATTTCTACTCGTACGGTATCCCACAACTTTACTTCATTATATATATATATATATACAAATACTACATACATACATATATACATGTATGTATATATGTGTGTGTGTATATGTGCGTATACGTTTGTGTGTCTGTGTTTGTCCCTCCAACATCGCTTGACAACGGATGCTGGTGCGTTTACGTCCCCGTAACTCAGCAAAAGAAGCCGATTAAATAAGTACTAGGCTTATAAAGAATAAGTCCTGGGATCGATTTGTTCGATTAAAGGCGGTGCTAGCATGGCTACAGACAAATGACTGAAATAAGTAAAAGAATATATATATATATATATATATATATATATATATATATATATATATATATATATATATATATATATATATATATACGTTCATTTTCTGTCTCTATATTCTGTTCTCTCTCTCTCTCTCTGTATATATATATATATATATATATATATATATATATATATATATATATATATATATATATATATTACTATGATTGACCGTTGACTGAACACTATTCAATTTTTTTTCTCCGTGTTTTTCTCCTTGTCTCCGTATTCTTTCTGTTGAAGAGCGTAGCTCGAAACGTCAAAGACTTTCCGTATTCCCGAGCGTCATACTAATATATACTTTTGTTATTTACACCACCTGTCCTCGTCTGTTGTTGTTTTTTCGTACATTCTCCCATATATATATATATATATATATATATATATATATATACATATACGACATTCTATCTGCTGTTCGGACATTCCAATTTGACCCCACCACTTTCTTTTTTACATCTGTGATTAAAATTTGAACGGTATTTTGTTGCAGGCATATCGATAATACAAGCATATCGATAATACAAGCATATCGATAATCCAAGCCGTTTCTTGTCCACCATTGTCTGTGGCAGTATTATGAGTCATAACAAATGAGTCATATGCAAATTTCGATATTTGCATAAACTGTTGTTTTTGTGAACAACAAAGAACCTTATCTTCCTGCTATTTATTAGTCATATCTAAAACAGGTGTGAAAGTTATTTGTAGCAAGGGTAAAAAGTAATGAAAGGCGGTGTAGTATTGTCTGATCTAACTTTTGCATAACTGCACAATAACTTATATACAATTTGAACTGATGGTCATCCATAGCTCCATAGTGTAGCTATCTTAAAATTACAACGAATACAGCCTTAGTACAGGTAATTAGCATAATGAGTGCTGCTTTTAGAATTCAACCTAATAACACTGATTAGTTTTGAACTCATGATATTCCTGAGATGTCCAGTTCAGAATCTTCACTGCCATAACCACTGTTCTTGTTTGTAATCTACCATATCAGACTCTCGAGCAATTTCGGAAAAATGAAAGAAAAGGAATACGAGTCTGGCGTAGGTTTTCCATTGTGGCAAACATATCCAAATATGGAGTTTAACCATCCTTCCTTTTCTCTAGAATGTATCTGGTTGGAGTCATCTCTGCTACATGTCTTTCTTAAGGACATGACATAATACCTATGATGTCATGTTCTTGATTTCTGAGCCCAGTATCGTGTTTGATATAAGGCGGGAAATGAGCACGGACATTCAAGTGTCGGATACAATGTTTTTACACAGGTTTTATGTACTGTGGTATCAGCTCAGCGATCTCTCCCTTTCCTTCTGTCTCTCTATTATCGCCCGTACTCTCTTCCAGGAAAAAAATATTGGCTACGATCAGAGACCTAGGGAGATATAAGCTTGGCTAGATTTTAAATTATCCAAGAAACGCCATATTTCACTACGGTGCTCCTATGACACCACTAGGAGTTAAGGATCCAAATATCTCAATGAAGAATCGTGTTTTAATACTTGTCTCAACTTTGATCTGCAAAACATTCAGACGATTTGTTTTCTTGTCGTTCATTCAACGGAACCATCTGTTGCTTGGATTAAAGTGTAAGTGGCTGCAAACCAAATCTGCGAGACGTATGTATGTTTTTGATAATGCTCGAACCTTTGAATAGCAGGTACTGTCTATTCGAATACGATTAATGTTTCTAATTATATTTACTTCATCCGGTTGTGAAATAGGCTTCCAAAACTTTCATAAGAGACTAACGAATTGGTGACAACTACAGTGAAATTCTGATCTTGTATTTAATTACACGGGCGAATCTTTTATGATATTCGGTATGATTTTTTTTGTTTCTACTGTGCATAATTGACATCGCCTTGTAGTGTGTATATATGTTTTGCTCCGTTTTAGTATTTTACATTTTCATAGTTGATGGTGTTCTCTTTAGCTGAAAGATATGTGAACAAATCTATGTTGTTTTAATTTTTCTGTTGTCAGGATTCCTGAAGCAAGGTGGTTGGCTTGAACTTGCCCTCTATCATTCAATATAAAATGTGACATTGGTAAATCCATTTGTGTGGGTAAAGATAGTTTTAGTTTCGGACACTAGTACGTCAGTGTTGCAAGATTGATTGAGCGCAAGTATTTAAGTACATTTGCTCGTGTATCTTGTTTTTCTTGGCATTGATGATTTGAGATGTTCTTTTGTATTAGGAATGCAACAATAACTGCTTTTTTCAAATAATTTCAGTAGAAAGTTTTCCTATGATGTGTTAGAAATCTATGGCTAAGAAAGTGATTATTTATTGCTTCCAGGAATCCTTAAGTGATGTTGGTCTTTTATGTTTAAAAGTTACGGGTGTGATCTAGATAATATTTCGAAGCCTGTTCTCTATTTTAGAGAATGGAGGATTACACGTATATTTAATATTGTTTTCGAAGCACACATAAAACTATAAATAATAGCATGTAAGTATTGGGTTGAAAAACCCTTTTCGCTGCTTTCGATATTTTTTTAAAATCTATCAGGGCTTTTCTACTCAGTATTTAAATACTGTCATTTATAGCTTTATATGTGCTTCGAGCATCACTATTCTAAAAAAGAATTATTTTACGATCTCTCAGAGGATTATAAAATTCTTATGACATCAACAACGTACGATTCTCGTTAATACGAACACAATTTCTGAAATGGATAAAGAAATTCAAAGGATTGCTTTGGTCCTATGATAGGGCGCGTCATGTCAACGAGAGTCGTGGGTTCATGTTCTACGGACAGCCCCCAATATTTTCTATCCAAAAGGGTTCTTCAATCCAATATTTATGTGTTACAATAGCTTTATGTGTTACAATAGCTTTATGTGTACTTCGAAAGCTACTATTCTAAAAAAGAATTATTTCACGTTTTCTCGAAAGTTTATAAAATTCCTATGACGTCAGCAAATTTAATCCTGTGTTTGAAGCCGCAATTTCATAAAGCATTATTACGATTTAGGACCACACTATCGAAGACCTCTCCCTTAGAAAAAGTTAAAAATTCACTTGCCGATGTCGTTGATCAGAGTTTTGAAAACTATGGCTGCGTGACAATATTTTTACTATTCTTGCTTTTGTACTGTATTGGCGTCCCGTCGATTTGAGCCAAAAACGAACTGCGTATTTTGTTGAATGAAATGTCCTTTCGACCATAGTTTTGAGACTTAGCGACTATCACTTATTTTTTGGCACCATAAGATTTAGAGCAGTGATTCTCAAACGGCGTCCACACGAATCCAATGCCCTAACCACTAAGTCACGCGCCTCCCTGGAGGTCCATATACGATTTTGTCGTCAAAATTTATCTGCAATAAATTGGTTATATTTCTACAATACACAAGTATTTTTTTGACACAATTCCTAATATTTAATTAATTATAAAAATATAAGAGAGTTTTTATATGGCAGCGAGCTGGCAGAAACGCTTGCACGCCGGGCGAAATGCTTAGCAGTATTTCGAGAGCCGTTACGTTCTGCGTTCAAATTCCGCCGCCGCGTTCGACTTAGCCTTTCATCCTTTCAAGGTCGATAAATTAAGTACCAGTTGCGTACTGGGGTCGATCTAATCGACTGGCCCCCCTCCCCAAAAATAAGTACAAGTTACGCACTGGGATCGATGTAATCGACTTAATCCCTTTGTCTGTTTTTGTTTGCCCCCACTATGTTTAGTCCCCTGTGGGTAATAAAGAAATAAATATAATAGGATTTTTAAGAAATATTGAATGACTCGGAGAGTCCATTCGAAAAAAAATAGGAATCAGCAGGGTCCATAGGTGAAAAAAAAATGCTTCAGAAGCAGTGATTTAGAGCAGGGGTTTTCAAACTTTTTGACTTGCGGATCCCTTTATATTTCAGGCTTTACCTTAGGGATCCCATTAT
>NC_142932.1:2337237-2347237 GCF_046866305.1 Octopus bimaculoides | reverse complement strand
ACTGTCTTTCTGACTCTACCTACTAGCGCATTTATCTATCTATCTATCTATCTATCTATCTATCTATCTATCTATCTATCATCATGGACGGACGGTAGACACATCGGCTCCCATGTAAGTTGCATTTTTCACCTCTTAAAAGACCTATTTTGTTTTAAAATTTTGTATAAGTTGTGTATAACACAAAATACTTCGTGAACATATATTTTTCAAATCGGAAATAGCTCTATTTAGAGCCTTATTTCCAAAAATTCAAACATATCTTCCTCGTTCCTAGCCATATTCTTTAAAACGAATATGGCTAAGGTTTTCAACGAGGCCGACTTCCCGCTCCTAATGCCAGAGGCGAAAACACTTAATGCCGTTCCGCATGAACGCAGACAAGTGATGAAGAAGAGCAATGATTCTGAGTCAACTGCTGCTGCCTCAACCACCACCACTACCACCATCACGTGTACAAACTCTGCTGCTACAGCAGTCTTGCCTGCCACCGTCACCAGTGACAACAACAACAACAACGACAAAGACAACAACAACAACAGCAACAACAACGACAACGACACAAATGTCCTTGCTAACACGACCACTGTCCTCACCACTGCTACTACCAGTGACAATAACAACAGCAACAACAACAGGACACCGACCTTCAACACCAACACCACCACTACTTCGACAAACTCTGCCGCCACTACCACCACCTTTGAACCTGGCAGTACCAACACCACTGTCAATACCACCATCAACAACTACAAGACGAACAAGATAAACAACACCACAAACGCCACAAACAACATATCTGCCAGCATCACAAAAACAAATTTTGCCGATGCAACGAAAGAAAAAAGAACAATATTAACATTCACCCAAAAACAAATCAATGACACAAAATCCCTTCTCACGAAAGAAGGTGACACTGTACAAATACACATACCAAAAGCAATTATTGAAAATACAAACAAGAAGCACATATCATACAGACTTATCAACAAGAAAACGAAGCGACCGGAGAGTTTCTCCACCCAAAAAATTGAGATTTGTCTCAAACCGATATGGCCCTTTCAAAGTCATGTTACTTGGGGACGAAAATTTGCCACGGTCCTAGTACGCTTTAAGAGCGAACAGTTAGCGAAGGAATTTTCAACACTCTCTCTCCACACAGATGACTTGGTGATGATACCGAGTTATCTTGGACAGAGAGTGACGAAGGTGACAGTAAAGAATGTCCCTTCACAAGTGGAAACCCAGTGGATAGTAGGTTCTATATGCCTCGAAATGGAGGAGGCAAATATATTAGAAATTGCTACTGCAGAGGAGAAAAACTGGGAAGGGGGAAAAAAAGTCGAAGTCCTCCTCCATATCACTGAAGAGGAGTGCCAAAAGATCCCCACACACATCCAACTGGCAAAGGACCACAAGTTATATGTAGTGGTGGAAGGAAGGCGGCCACGTTGTTATGTATGCGGCAGCGAGGCACACCTCAAGGACAGTTGCCCAACCGCCGCCAACCAAAAAAAGCAACAAGGGCAACCACCAAAACCCGGAAAAAAAACCCTACTACCAACACCACCATCAACAATCAAAACAAGAGAAACACAAGCAACACTGGCAACTGAGAAGACAACAGCATCTGCAAAAACAACAAGTGAGGAAGCAGGGGAAAAGAAAGAAAATTCCAAGACTGTTTCCCCCTCCCCCACATCACACACACCTCACACAAATAACAAGCCATCAGCACCAACAAAAACAGCAACACAACCACTCACACAAGCACACACAGACGCTCACAATTTGCCCCTACCCCCTTCCGATTCCTCAGAACCTTCGTCGGAAGATGAAAGTAATGAGGAATGGCAAATAGCCCAGAAAGGAAGGAGGAAGAGGAGCAAGAAAAGAAAAGCAAACACAAACAAAGCAGGGAGATACACAACTCCCGAAAACACTCCAGACACCAACACAAGCACACACAACTACAACACAAGCAACAAAACCCCAAAAGCAAGTACACACACAATGCTCACTGCCATCAACACAAACAACTCAGAGTTGATGGAATACATCAACACAAAAACAAACATAACAAACGAAGACATAAAAACCAGCAACCACCCATACACAACACCGCCAGAACACATCAAAATACTACACATAACACCAACCCTGCACCACACACTAAAATCTATTTTTCCAAAGGCAGTTGGCAAATGCCAAAAATACCTGGCGAAAAAACTATATAGTGATCTCCTCGAAGAAAACCCGAAGGAGGAGACACAAAAACTCTCAAACGGTAAGTGACTCTCTTTATAAAACTTTAACACTCAAATCAAAATGATGCTCAAGATTGGTTGTGTAAATGCGCGTGGCTTGGGGTCCCCTTGGAAACAAGGGTACCTCCTAAATGACATAAAGTCACATAAACTAGAAATCATAGCCATAAGCGAGACCAGACTCCATGATACGCGGGCCCTATCGTCCATGTTTGGCAGACAGTTTAACATTTATTTTTCTCCCTGTCTGCCGAGAATGGGCGGTAGTGGCACGGCGGTACTCTTTCGCAAGAGTCTGGATCTCGAAGTAAAGACAGTATTCATAGACCCGGAGGGTAGATTGGTTGTTCTGGATGTCGATGGCAGCGATGGGTGTGCTTTTCGACTCATATCAGTATACGCACCACCTTTAACAGGTAGGCCGGATTTCTTTCGACGTCTAGAAGTATTCCTAGGAACGTCTCGTCCTTTACTTTTAGTGGGGGATTGGAATGCTACCTTGGACACGCATCTAGACTATGTTGGCAGAGATAGGAATAGACGGGGATGCAAATGCCTCAAAGACCTGCTCAGACGCTTTCAACTGTCTGACAGGTACCGACTCGATTACCCGAATGCGCCAATGTGGACATGGACAAACCGCATCGGGTCGTCGAGATCGTATCTAGATAGAATACTGTGTAGGAGAGTAGATAGAGATAGCATAGGGTGTCCACAATTTCACATAGTCAGCTACACGGATCACAAACTTGTGACGTGTACGCTAGACTTAGATAAGACACATAGGCAGGGCTCCGGTTACTGGAAACTAAACGCGTCTTTCCCGTCGAGACCAGTTTTCAGAGACCGGATTAGCACGTTAGTAAAGAGGGCTTTGACAGGAGCCATCATCAATAACAAATGGTGGTTTGCCCTCAAGAGAGCAATAAAAGCAGAAGCGGTTAGGTATAGCAAAGCACTAGCCATAGACAGAAACAGAGTAGAGGGTGAACTAGTTAAGAAGCTAGAAGAGGCAATTAGAAGTGGCATCGCATCCGACGTTTTGGCGGCGAGGTTGGCCCTTGACCAACACTTCAACGCCAAACACGAAGGGTGCGTTGTCAGGGCTAGGATGCGTGCTCTAAGAAACGAAGGTGTTGGAGCCGCACGAGAGGCCCGGGTGGCGGAGGCGCAACAGGGCAACAAAGCCACCATTCGGTCTCTGGTGGACGAACAGGGGCGCGAACTGCTCGAGCCAAGCAAAATGTGTGAGGCCTTTCAGCGGCACTTTGCTCGACTGTTTGGGACGAATGGCGAGCGAGAACGCAGGGTGGACTTCAGTGCCTACCTGCACAGCCTGCCACGACTCTCGGCAAGAGAGGCGGAGTGCTGCGAAGGTGCCATCACGGCGGCGGAAGTGAGGGACGCGATGGCGGGATGCTCGAGGGACAAATCTCCGGGTTTGGATGGTCTGCCCTACGAGCTTTACAACTGTAAGCCAGACTTGTTTGGAGACGTCTTGGTGGCGGTGTACTGCAACTGGCAGCAAAACGGGAGCATTCCCGGTTTTGTGAGTCGAGGAGCCGTAACGCTGCTGAAGAAAGATCCAAACAAGGGGGACGTCATAGATAACTTTAGGCCCATCACTCTGCTCAATGCAGACTTGAAAATTTTGGCCAAGGTGTTAGCCAAGCGGTTGGCGCTTGTCATCGAGAAACTGATCGGCAAGGCGCAAACGTGCGCGGTGCCGGGCAGGAGCATCCATGACAACCTCCATCTGATGCGCTACATCATAGAGAGGGTAGTTAAGGAACCTGGCATGGGTGGGGCCCTGATCAATTTAGATCAATCGAAAGCTTTCGATAGGGTAGACCATCAATACTTGGAGGCTGTCCTCATAGCAGCCGGCTTCGGTCCCATTTTCCGCGGCTGGATGGCTGCCTTGTACAGAGGCATCCGTTCGGTAGTTCGCGTCAATGGGCATCTATCAAGACCCTTCGACATTGCACGTTCGGTCCGTCAGGGATGCCCCCTCTCGTCGCTTCTGTACGTGTTGACTCTCGAGCCACTACTGCGGAAGCTGGCGACGCTGAGGGGCATCCCGCGAGAGTTGGGATGCGGGACGAGCGTGTCGGCATACGCGGACGACGTCACCGTCATAGTGTCTAGCCAAAAGCACATCGAGCTTGTCGGCGAGACACTGAGAGACTACGAAGCGGTAACGGGAGCGAAAATCAACCGGGATAAGTCAGTGGGCTTGCGGCTCGGCACCTGGAGAAGCAACCCCATGCCGTCAAGTAGCGCCTCCGTCGTGGGACGTTGGACTGACGGTCCGGTTGAGATGCTCGGGGTCTGGTTTGGTCCAGACCTCCAAACGGAGAAGAACTGGGACGAGATAACGAGAAGGGTGGCCACTCTAGCCCGGCAATGGGCCGAGAGGAAGCTTTCCCTGAAAGGTCGGGCGGAGGTGGCGAACACGTACATCGCGTCCGTCATCTACTACCGCCTGACCGTCGTTCCTTGTCCCGACCCTACCATCACCAAACTGGAGCGCATCCTCTTCCGCTTCTTGTGGAAAGGAAGCGTTCCGATGGTTAGGCGATCCGTTTGCTGCCAACACCCGTTAAAAGGAGGACTGGGCATGCCGTGGTTGATGATGCGCAGACACGCGCTGAGACTGCGACATCTCCGGCTCTACGTAGACAGCGGTGAACAGGTGTGGTCACCGTTTGTGCGGCGCGCTTTCCCGCAGCTCGTCTCCATGACCGAACTGCAGTCATGGATCAAGAAGAGGCCGAGGAAGGGCGAATGGCACCGCGAGTGTCGCGCTGCTCTTCGGCAACTCCAACAACCCGGGTCAACCTTGAGCGACTGCATCACAACTAACGCATTCTATAGTGGATTAGTGGAGGGAAGGTACGACGACGATCTCGGGGCGAACCTGGGCGTCGACGAGGAATACCTGACCCGCCTGTTTAAGACGACCTTCGGGCCGGGACCTATGGACAACTTCCAGAGATCCCTGGCCTGGCAGTGCTATCGAGAAGCACTACCCGTTCGGGATAAGCTCTACAGGCATGGCTCGAGAAACACGGGGCCGACCTGTCCGAGATGCCGGCAGAGCGACGAAACCGTTCTGCACGCACTCGTACAGTGTCCCACCATTTCCGAGCTGTGGGCTTACGTCGAACAACTGCTATCGCGTGTGGGACGAGTCGGTCTATCAGCCGAGTCTATCGTGAATATTGTCGCGCCTCCTTCCTTTAAACGGGAAGGAAGAGCTATTTTCATCGTACTTGTGGCTATGGCGAAAGAATGTGTATGGTGGACGCGTCTGAAAGGTCTAGAGACAAAGACTTTCCTCTCTGGGCAATCTCTCATCAACTTCTTCAAGTATCACCTGAAGAGGAAGTTGAGAGTAGAAAGGGAAGTCTTGTCTAGTGAATGCTTCAAAAAAAGATGGGTGAATGTAGCAAGGATGGCACGTGTGAACGACGGAGCCATCTTGAGCATAACCCTATGAACAAGAAAAAAAAATAAAACAAAAAGGCAAAAGAGAGTCACTTACTGTTATAGTTTCTTCAATGAGAATATTGACCAAGGTTACCGTGGTCTTTTCCGTGGCCTTTTCCTTCCACGGCTAAACCTAAACTGTCCTCCCCTCTTTTTACACGAGAACATTACTGTGTGATACACGATCCCTATTGATCGGCCTTTCCTTTTCTTTTTTTTTCGATCCCTTTTGATCGAACTGCCCCTTTTTCCCTTCCTACGATCCCTTTTGATCGACACCACCAATTTTTTTTTTTTTTTTTTTTTTTTTTTTTTTTTCCTTCCTTCCCCCTCCCAAAAAGAAAAGCTCTACATTGTATTTGTCCCATCTTCGTTGAGCCCTGTGTGGCTAATAAAAGAAATGTATCTATCTATCTATCTACCTACCTACCAATCTATCTATCTATCTATCTATCTATCTATCTATCTATCTATCTATTTATCTATCTATCTTTCTATCTATCTCTGTCTTTCAGCCTTCTCTATCCGTTAGCTTGTCTAATTTTCAACCGACTGCCTAATAATCTCTCTTACATGCATCCATGACCTCTTTAATATCTCTGTTCTTGATAGAACAGAGGTCTTAAATTCGGTATCGTACATTTTCACTTTCTCTTGCCTCTCTAATCTTTTTCCCTTTCTGTTTGATAAAGGATATATCCCGAAACGTGAGATTCCTCACATTTTCTTCATTTGGCGTATTTTTCTTCATTATACCCGTACTTGATTGCTGTCTTTTTCGCAATATATTTCCGCGCTCTTATCTAACTCCGTGTATTATTTGTTTGTCTGACTTTTCTTTGCCTTCTAATCTTACTCCTATTATTCTTGTGACGTTTCTTTATATCGCTGTAGTACATACATACATACATACATGCATACATACATACATACATATACGTTAGGCACGAAATTGCGATTGACCCGTTGGCGTCCATTTATTAAAGGCGATACTACATTTGAAATATCACTTTCTTGTCTGTATCTTACGATGTACATTCGACGCTTCTAAAAATAAATGTAAGTTTGTTTATATACACACGTGGTTGTTACATTTTTAAAAGCTATCTATTTAGCGATTAAATTGCGTGTGTAAATATATATACGTGTATAAGATATACATATATATATATACACACACATTTATATATATATATGTATATATACACACACACACACGCACGAACACACACACACACAGACACACACACACGCACACATATTGATAACAAATACAAATGGATAATTTTAACGGGACAGAAAATCAAGCGTGTGTGTGTGTGTGTGTATGTAAGTATGATTTCTATGAGGGATAAACGAAATGAAGAATTGGAAAATGTTAAAACTTTTCTGGCGTGATATTTTCTGTTCGATATTTCAGCTTTTGCTTTGTATGTGCATATGTATGTTTGAGTGTGTTTAACTAAGAATGACTGTCTATGTATGTGTCTGTGTGTGCGTTTATGTGTTTGTTGGTACGTTGGTGTGCGTACATGATTCAAAATAGATTTTCTATGCAGCATAAATATCGTCACTTTAAGGAAAGTGGAAAATTTCAAATCTATTGTCACGCCATAATTATGTATGCATGTATGTATGTATGTATGTATGTATGTATCATAGTGGGGTTGGCCGGTTTACGGGGCTACCCTGGGTATCTCGCTCATAAGGTGTTGTGTCGACGCCTCCAGACGAAGAAGTAGGATCTCCAAACACATATAAATAGAGGTAGCCTGGCCGTGGTAGGTGTGTTGAGTAGCAGTCGAGTAGCAGTTGTGTAGCGTTGAGTAGAGATCACCCGAAGGTGCTAGATAGCAGTAGCTTGAGACATAACATAAGGGGTTTAGCCTTACGTCGTATCTTCAGACCTCAAACACTAACCCCTTAAGAACGAGAAACCCAAGGTAACCCCATAAACCGACCTATCCCACTATAATACTAACTGCTCTACATCTTAGAGTTTGCTTCTCCTCCGGAATTATATATATATATATATATATATATATATACATACACACACACAAACTTATATATGGATATATATATATATATAAATGTATGTGCGTGTATAAATAGATATATATATACATATATATATATATATATATATATATATATATATATATATATATATATATATATGTATACATATATGTATGTATATACATATATATGAACTTGTATATATGTATATACATAATATATATATTATACACGTATATATATATTTACACACACATATATAAATATGTGTGTATATATATGTATATATGTGTATACACGAACGCACACACCCATATATATATATATATATATATATATATATATATATATATATATATATATATATATATATATATATATATATATGTATATATATGCTTACGTTCGTGTGCGATTGTTAGTATTCGTGTGTGATATTTTTCTCCCCCCCCCCTCGTCCACTTGCTTTTGTCCCCTTGCCTCCTACTTCAAATGGCTAAGTGTTACTCACGAAGAAAGTATATATGCAAATGCACTTAGCGTATACTGTCTTTCTCTTTCGTTATATGTATATGTATACATACTCGTGTGTATGTGTGTGTTTGTGCGTGGGTGTGTACATATGTACACATTATTAGGTTACTTAGTGCGACTGGTAACATGTAACCTAGTACAACCTGTGGCAGCGACTAAACCGGCAATCGTATCGAGCCTGCTTGGTCAAGAGAGTAGTTTTCGTTGGACAGCCTGCCGGATGAAACACAAAACCTGTCTTGAACGTAGTAGTGTCAACGGCCATCTAACAGGCGGGAGTGAGAGACCCTGTAGTTTTTTTTCAGGTATCTCTCTTAGAGAAGTAAGTTCCGAAATAAAATCCGCCTCGTTGCGAAGCCGGAAAACTTGCTCTTGCTTGTTTCTCAAAAACCTGGCTTTTGCAAGTGTGAGTGTTAGCGATGTTGTGCATGACTTTAAATTTTGGAACAGGTCATACTGACAGCCATTGTCTTTAACATCTCGTATAAGATTTGGTCAATGATGGCCATGCACGTTTACGAGTTGACAGCCATCATGTATATATGCACGTCAGGTCGCTCTTGAGAACTACTGGTAACATGTAACTCTGTACAACCTGTTGCGTGGTCGGTCGTCGGTAGAGAAGCTGGCAACCGCGACGTGCCTGCTTAGTGAGCGGCGTGATTGTTTGGGCTCCCTGTGGGATAAAAAAAATTCAATAACAGGGCGCGTTAACGAGTAAGTGAACTTTTGAGAGTGAACGGCCATTCGATTATGTGCAAATATAGGTCTTTCAAATCCTTGTAAACTTCTAGGTGTTCATTGGTGGAAAAAGTCTAAGAGAAGGTACTCTGAAATCAGATTTGCAGTTGTTGTAGCTACCAATCAACTTGCAATTCTTGTCCCTGAATCCATTTAGTGCTCCTTAGAAAGTGGGATAGGTATTGTACACTTTGATCTAATGACGTAAGTTCAATCTGGTTTATCTTCTTCCAATTAAAGTCCTGTGGTTTTTATTTTTGAGAGAACACACGTAACGGTGATTACCGGGATGATGTAGGTGAATTTAGACGACTAGCGTTTGCCAAGATGAAGCGAGCATGTATGTATGTATGTATACATAGATGTATGAATGCGTTAGTGAAAGTGTGTTAGTGTGCCAATGTGAGTGAGACGTGCATCCCACCGTCGCTCACTTCTTATATTCGTATCTTTCTCCTGATTCACGTAATTTATCGCTTTTTCTCAATCTCCCCTTCATTGCTTTCTCTTTCTCCTCTCTCCCGTTTTTCCACTACAGCAGGAAGGAGCCTGACCGGCTGCTAACAGTTTGTGTCAGTCGCCGTGGAGACGTCAGAGGTTTTGGGACCCTGTACTACCGATTTCTTCTGCAAAATAGGGATAACGGCGGCCTGTCGGAGAAATGAGCTCCGCGAGGTGAAGTTGCTACTGCAACCAGTGTCGATGGCGGCAACGCCATCGCGGTTGTTATCGAGGGGCGCGACTGAACACCCTACTTGTTCTGGAATATGAGGCACATCGCCCCTCCCCTCCATCTTCTGTTGCTTTACCTCCAACCCTGTTCATTTTCTTTCTTCCCCTTTTTCATCTCTCTTCTTTCACATTTCTTTTGTATCTGTACGACTCTTTCAAATAAATACAGGGTAGTTTGATAATTGTTTCTTTGTTGACGGTAAAATGGTAAA
>NC_142932.1:2279737-2332237 GCF_046866305.1 Octopus bimaculoides | reverse complement strand
ATATATATATATATATATATATATATATATGTGTGTGTGTGTGTGTGTGCGTGTGTGTGTGTGTGTGTGTGTGTGTGTGTGTGTGTATGTATAAAGAGAGAGAGACAGAGACAGAGAAAAAGAGAGAGAAATATATATAAATATGCGATTGCGTACAACTGATATAAACATCCAACCGTGCATCCATCATCCATCCATCCGTACATACATACATGTCTATCTATCTATCTATCTATCTATCTTTTCATACATACATACGTATATATATATATATATATATATATATATATGTACACACACACACATGTATATGTATGAATATGTGCGCGTGAGCCTGCACATCATATTACATATGTGCGTGCGTGTGTGTGTGTGTGTGTGTACACACAAACATATTTATACACACACTCACGCATGTATAATCGAATAAGATGTTCGTCCAGTAATAATGAATGGTTAACTCCTTCAATTTCGAATCGTATTTATTCATTCATTTTATCTCCATTTATATTGTTTAGATAAAAATCTGAGATACTTAACTTATCATATATGTATAGACAGCAAAAATAAACATGAACAGAGCCACAGACAGACACACACGCACACATATACTCATACACACGCATTCCCTCACTTGCATATGCACACAAACGTATATATGTTTGTACATGTACCTATGTATGTATGAAGTGGAGGTGCAATGGCCAGTGGTAAGGGAGGCGGTCTTGCCGTTTCGATTCCCAGACCGGGCGTTGTGTGTGTTTATTGAGTGAAAATACCTAAAGCTCCACGAAGCTCCGGCAGGGGGTGGTGGCGAACCTTGTACTCTTTCTCTCACTCTTTCTTCCTGTTTCTTGAGTAACGCTGCGATGGACTGGCGTCCCGTCCAGCCGGGGGGGGGGGGCACAAACTCCATAGAAACCGGGAAACCGGGCCCGTGGGAGCCTGGCTAGGCTTTAAAAGGGCGCATAATAATAAATAATAATGAAATGCATGTATGAAGGCGGAAAGTTGGCAGAATTGTTAGCACTTTGCTCAAAAATGCTAAGCAGTATTTCGTTCGGCTCTTTCACACTTTCGGTGTTGATAAAGTAAGTACCGTCTGAGCACTGGGGTGGAGATAATCGAGTAATCCCTTCCTCAAAATTGCTGGCCTTGTTCCAAAATTTGAAACCATACGTATGTATGTGTGTATGCGCAGGCGTGGCTGTGTGGTAAGAAGCTTGCCCCGGGCCGACTAAAGCCTTGTGAGTGGATTTGGTAGACGGAAACTGAAAGAAGCCTGTCATATATATATATATATATATATATATATATATATATATATATATATGTATATATATATATGTGTGTGTGTGTGTGTGTGTGTGTGTGTGTGTGTGTGTGTATGTTTGTGTGTCTATGTTTATCTCTCAACTATTGCTTGACAACCTATGCTGGTGTGTTTACGCACCCGTAATCTAGCGGTTCGGCAAAAGGGAATGATAGAATAAGTCCTGGGGTCGACTTGTTCGACTAAAGGCGGTGTTCCAGCATGGCCGCAGTCAAATGAGTGAAACCAATAAAAGAATAAAAGAATACAGCCGCAGGAGTGAGTGTGTGGGAAGAAGCTTGCTTCCCAACCACATGGTTCCGGGTTCAGTCCCACTGTATGGCACCTTGGGTAAGTGTCTTCTACTATAGCCTCGGGCTGACCAAAGCCTTGTGGGTGGATGTGGTAGACTGAAACAGGAAGAAACCCGTCATGTATATATATATATATATATATATATATATATATATATATATATATATATATATATCCGTTGTGCGCAAATGAAACCGTATGATATTAAAATAGCCAACTGCGTATCATACTTAAGGTACATACCCTGTTGACAGGAAAGATACAGCGGTTTTCGTCCGACATAAAATTTCTTATAGAGATGCACAATATATATCGGGTAGAAACAAAATATAGTCGCGACTTGCGAAAAGTTCAGATAGATTTTGGCCTTTTAAGACCTAGTTGATGGCATGCACTCGCATCCACATGCCTAAAAGAAAAAAATTGTTGCCTCTAATATATAGGAAACAGTGAATAATGTATTCACTGATATTGCGAATAGTCGCCAGGTTGAATAAAAATTCTGTACACGCAGTTTAAATAGTATTAAAAAAATCTGTAATAAACTTGGTTTATCTTGGCAGCTTGTAGCTAAGTGTATTGTTCACTGTATGATACATAGATGACTATTCTATATATATATATATATATATATATATATATATATATATATATATATATATATATATTTTTATTTATGTGTTTCAGCCAAGTGGCTGCGGTCATGCTGGTGCACCACCGTGATTTTCATGTTCCTTGCATGGCTCTTCTCCCCCACCTGACATGGTCCAATCAAGAGTTTTGATGGCACATCTGGTGTATAAGAGAATTTGACACAGCTGCCCTAAACTGCGTCTCATTACGAGCCATTGGTTCGTCTGGTATTGTGGAGAGGAAAGCGTCAAGTTTGTCTTGAAGACCTCCGCATTCATGTCTCGCATGTCTCTCAAATGTTTTGGCAGGGCATTGAAGAGCTGAGGTCCTCTGAAACCGAGGCTGCTGCAGTATCTCGTTCTTATGTGAGATGCAGTGGACGGTACCTTTGGCACCATGCAGTGGCGACCCGTGCGGGCATTCCTGTAGTACTTGATACCAAAGTTTGGCACCAGTCCTTCCAGTATTTTCCATATGTATATTATTACATATCTCTCCCGCCTGCGCTCCAGGGAGTAGAGACCTAGTGCCTTCAGTCGCTCCCTGTAGTTCATCTGTTGGACTGTGGCGATCTTTTTTGTATAGTGCCGCTGAATTGCCTCGAGTTCTGCTGTCCGCTTAACACTGTGTGGTGACCACAACTGAGAGCAATAGTCTAGGCGGCTCAGAACAAATGTCCTCCATAGAATCAACATGACTTTTTGATCCCTTGTACGGAAAGTCCTCAGTATCCACCCTGCCAGTTGTCTGCACTTTGCTGTCAACTTGACAATGTGCATGTGAAATGATGCATCACTACACATGTTGATGCCCAGATCTCTTACTGTTTGTGGTTCTGGGATTGCAGTACCTCCAGGCCCTGTGTATGCCAGTTGGGAGGTACTTGTGGTCTTGTAGCGCAGTACTTGAAATTTTTTTGCATTGAACTGCATATTATTTTGCTCTGCCCACTCATATATTGCATTTAGGTCATTCTGCAGGCTTACAATATCATCAGGATTCTTTATGGCCTGAGATATCTTTGTGTCATCAGCATAGCTAGTGACAGTGGCTCTCCGAGTGACCGTGGGCATGTCCAGAAGGGCCACTATGAACAGTAGTGACCCCAGAACAGTTCCCTGTGGAACACCGCTCAATATTTGTGTTTCCCTAGATAGTTCTCCATTGGCTGCAACTGTCTGACTTCTACCATTCAGGAAGTCATGCAGCCACTCTCCTAATTTACCAGCTATGCCAAGGTTTCGCAGCTTGTGACATATCAAGCCATGATCAACTTTGTCAAAGGCTTTTGCAAAGTCGAGATATATCACATCAACATTTGAATGGTCAAGTAGCTGCTTCAGGACCCAGTCATAATGCTGCAAGAGCTGCGTGAGGCAGCTTCTACCTGGACGGAAACCATGCTGGGTCTCATTCAGCAAGTCATTTTCTTCTAGGAACGCAATCAATCTCCTTCTGACAATTCGTTCCATGACTTTGCTAATATGTGAAGTCAGAGAGATGGGCCTGTAGTTTCCAGCCTCTGCTCTGCTTCCACCTTTATGGATAGGACATGTGGTGCTTTCCTTCAGCTTTTTGGGAAGTTTACCATTTGCAAGGAAACTCTGGAAGAGTATCCGGAGTGGTCCTGCTAATTCTTGTTTACACGACTTTAAGAGGACAGCTGGGAAACCATCGGGGCCAGTTGCCGAATTTGAGCTCATTTCATTTATGGCAGCTCTCACATCTTCCTCTTCAATGTCGATGTAGGTAATGGATGCAGTCCCCTTCTGTTGAGTGCTATTGTCAAAGAAATCAGCTGGGTTCTTTATCTGCATGTGACTCAGAGGAGAGGTGAAGACACTCTTGAATTGTGTACTGAGCACTTCACTTATCCATGTGGGATCTGCAGTCAGTGAGCCATTAGGCAGGAACAGGGGTCCTATCTTATACTGCACCGTAGCAGTCTCCTTTGAAAATCTATAGAAAGCCTTGGGGTTTGTTTTTATGCTTTCTACTGCTCTCTTTTCCTTCTCTGCTCTCTTTTCCTTCTCTGCTCTCTTTTCCTTCTCTGCTCTCTCCTTTTCATGGGAGAGTTTAATTTTGTTTTCTATTTCTAACAGTGTTAGTTTTAATTTAGCCCTTTCCCTATCCTCCAGTTCTCTATTTAACTGGTTTGAGACCTTTGTTCTGTGTCTCATAAGGATTTTCCTGTCTCTAGGAATTCTATTGGCATGTTTGCTGGTCTTTGTATATGGCACGTATTTGGTGCATATGTCTTGTATGGTTGACATAAAATGACTTAGTTTGAGGTCATTGTCTTGTATAGAAAGGCTGTCATGCCAGTTTTGATTTCGAATCTCTCTGCGAATTGACTTCCAGTCCGCCCCGTGGAAATTCAGGTTGGATATTGCTTGAGTCCTCCTGGTCGGGTGGGTGTCAGTGGGTTGTCTAGGACCATATATAGTTAATTCTATAATGTCATGATCTGAGAGAGATGTGGGCGTTATTTTCACATTATGGATTAGGCTCACATTGTTTGTGAAGCAGAGATCCAAAATATTGCTTCCCCTGGTTGGTTGGAGTATCACTTGTTCCATGAACAACATGTTGGATAGTTCTAGCAATGATTTTGCCTGGCTTTGTTCATGCAGTGACATCTCAGAGAGGATGTGACCTTCAGGCCATTTAACATTTGGGAGGTTAAAGTCGCCTAGGAAAAGTATATTGATGTGTTGGTCCAGATTTTTCAGGACCTCTTCTATGCGTCTGAGGCTGTCCTCAAATTTACCTTCCTGCTTTGCGGTATTTGGTGGACGGTATGTTGAGCATACAACTTCATCAATTTGTTTTATGTGTACTATTAAAGTATCACATACAGAGTTTGAGCGTGATAGTAGTAGTAGGGGTGTGACATCTTCTCGGATGTACATTGCAACTCCCCCATGACTTCTATCCCTTCTGTCTGTTCGGAGTACGGCACACTCTGGTATATTTATCTCCGCATCTGCTATATTAGGTGTTAGATGCGTTTCGGTAAGCACCATGCACATTGCTTGATTGCATGTTACTAGGTCTTTCAAGTATAGGAACTTGTCTTTGCCGCCTGTTCGTAATAGGCCCCGGATATTCAGTAGGAATATGGGTGTGATATCTGTGCAGGGGTTCCTGGTGTTAGCGGTGGCCATATATATATATATATATATATATATATATATATATATATATATATATATATATATACATATACATATATATATATATATATATATATATATATATATATATATATATATATATATATATATATATATATATATATATATATATATATATATATATATATATATATATATATATACATATACATATATATCTATATATATAAAAATGAGAATGTGTGTCTGTCTGTCTGTCTGTCTGTCTGTCTGTCTGTGTGAATCCCTAAAACTCGAGAACTACGCAACCAATTTCATTCAAATTTTACACATGCCTTACTTAGGGTTCCAGTTGTGTTTTAGTCAAAAAAAAGTATTAACCTCTTGCAGAGTTCGAGCACACAGCAACATAATATCTCCTCCACTATTTAAGTATTACGTGTCAAAAGTGAAACAAAAACACTCATGTCAAATACTTTCACTTTAAAAATGAAACTATTCCACTAACTGAAACAATCACATTTCGATACTGTAGTGACAGATACTTTCACAGAGAGAGAAAGAGAGAAAGAGAGAGACAGAAAGAGAGAGAGAGAAAGAGAGAAAGAGAGAGAGAAAGAGAGAGAGAAAGAGAGAGAGAGAGATGTATATGTATACATTTCGATACTGTAATGACAGATACTTTCAGAGAGAGAGAGAGAGAAAGAGAGAAAGAGAGAGAGAAAGAGAGAGAGAGAAAGAGAGAAAGAGAGAGAGAAAGAGAGAAAGAGAAAGAGAGAGAGAGAGAGAGATGTATATGTATACATATAGATGTACACGTATATGTATATATATATATAGATCTATACATACATGTATATGTATACATATGTGTAGATGTATATATATATATATATATATAGATGTACATGTAATATGTACACATATATATATATACATGCATACAGATATCTATACATATATACACCCATCACACATACACATGCACACAAACACACACATTAGTCATTTGTTTTCTTATCCAAAACTACGTCAAAAGTACTGAATGGATCTTTATGAAATTTGGAAATTATATTCTTTGCATAACGGTCATAACTCCCATGAAAATTCATATATTTTTGATGTTGATGAAATTTTAACCCGAACATAACAGATGAGCATTATTTAGAAAATGATGTCACACGTTATCGAGGCTACCATTCTTTCTGGATGTGCAAAAGGGGATGACGTCTTTATTCCAAGAATTCCTCTTACTCCATCAGGAGCAGACATTCCTTTTACATTCAGAAGACTACAATTCCCCCTTCGTGTGACTTTTGCCATGTCCATAAACAAATATCAGGGTCAAACACTGTCTGTAGCTGGTCTTCTCTTGGAAGAGCCCTGCTTCTCACATGGACAACTGTATGTTGGCTGCTCAAGAGTGGGCAGCAACAAAAAACCTATTTGTATATGCTCCACAAGGGAAAACAAGGAACATAGTTTACAATGAGGTGTTATAATCACAACAGCAAGAAAGTACGTACATGATCACCTTCTTTTACGAAACTTCATTGACTTTCATATATTTATATTGATATACATATATATACGTGTGTTTGGGTGCGTGTGTGTATATACATCTCTATATATAAAGATGATGCGTAGTCTAGACGGCGTTTTTAGATATCATTATTCTCTTTAACCCGGGCAACGACGGGTATTTCTGCTAGTATATATATATATATATATATATATATATATATATATATATATATATATATATATATATATATATATATATATATATATATATATATATATATATATATATATATATATATATATATATATATATATATATATATATATATATATATATATATATATATATATATATATATATATATATATATATATATATGGAGTATCAGAATTATTAGAGTGTCTGACAAGACGCCTTGTGATAACTTTTCTGAAATTTGGCGTTTTGAGTTCAAATCCCTCCGAGGTCAACTTCATCTCTTTTCCTCTCCCCGAGGTGGATAAAATAAAGCACCATTAAAGTAATTAAGATTCAGGGTATTGACTAATCCTTTCTTCCAAATTTTAAACCCTGTGCTTATGCTAGAAACTTCTTCTTCTTCTTCTTCTTCTTCTTCTTCTTCTTCTTCTTCTTCTTCTTCTTCTTCTAATTAAGTGGCAGAATCGTTTAGCACATTGCACAAAATGCTTAGCGGTATTTCGCCCGTCGCTACGATCTGAGTTCAAATTCCGCCGAAGCTGACTTTGCCTTTTATGCTTTCGAGGTCGATAAATTAAGTACCAGTGAAACACTGGGGTCGAGATAATCGACTAGTCGCCACACCCTAAATTTCAGGCCTTGTGCCTTTGATAGAAAGAATTATTATTATTATTATTATTATTATTATTATTATTATTATTATTATTATTATTATTATTGTTATTATTATTATTATTATTCAGTAGTTTTATTTTTATAACGTGCTTTCACTTCACTACCGAGCGCAGCTCTGTGCGCCTTGGGTATGTGCTGTGGTTTGCTGTGGTGCTCTTATGTTTACTGTATTGAAAGTGTTTTGCGTAGGATGTGTGCAGTACCCAGTAGTGCAATTTTCTGTATGTTATATATATTTGTAAGTCCTGCTATTTTTGTTATGTATTTGTCTGAATATTTTTTTTTATTATACCTAAGGCACCTACTATGATAGGAATTGTTTCTGTTTTTAGATTCCACATTCGAGTTTATTATTATTATTATTATTATTATTATTATTATTATTATTATTATTATTATTATTATTATTATTATTATTATAAGTGGTAGAAACGTTAAGCGCGCTGGACGAAATGCTTAGCTGTATTTCGCTCGTCGCTACGTTCTGAGTTCAAATTTGCCTTTCATCCATTCAGGGTCGGTAAATTTGGTACCAATGAAACACTGGGGTCAGTGTAATCGACTGTCCGCCTCCCCCAAATTTCAGGCCTCGTGCCTATAATAGAAAGGATTATTATTATTATTATTATTATTATTATTGTTATTGAACTTTTTATTGTGTATTTGTCTTTTAAGTGGCATCTACATAAGTGAGTCAGTTGTTGAACGATACAGCCATGACACGCACCATTGACCAGAACTAGTATGTTAGTGCTTTGTTTTACTTAGTAGTGTGAGTCAGGTATTACGGTACCACAACAAAAAGGACACCAACAACATTAATAACGACGATGACAGAATTAACTTGTTATATGCTAAATGTTTTATTTCTTTACTTTTATTAAACTATGATGACAAGTTGGATTTTGTTTTTTGATTGGGCCGTTTTGGCAATAGTGAGGCCACTGATAATGTGGTGTTGGCGGTGGTGGTGGTGGTGATGCTGTGAGTCAGCGGTTGCACAACTTTGGTGATGTAACATTTATTGGACAATAGTTTACTTGTTACAGCGTATCATGTACATTCGCACACCTAAAAACCCATTCACCCGCACACACACATATGAATAACATTTTAATGTTCGTTCTTTATGTCAAGTTATACATGAAAACAATTTAACATTAAACTGAAGAATTTTCACAATACTTTTTAGCAGAGTACAGTGTTTATGAAGCTTTTACACGAAGAGGGGTGACAGTGACTTCGGCCTGCTAGCCATATATATATATATATATATATATATATATATATATATATATATATATATATATATATATATATATACTGTTGTTAAAGCTGCAAAATTATCACACAACTGTTACTCAGAGTTTCACGTTCCCGTTCATCGAACAGTTGTGATGAAAACTGTCCGACGTACAGGAATGTGAAACTCTGAGTAACAGCTTAGTGATAATTTTGCAGCTTTAATAAAAGTATATCAGTCTACATTTGGTATTCGAGTACTATTTTTTCTACTTTGTTTTGCACTTGTGCTAACCTGTCTGTGTATATATATATATATGTATATATATGTTAAATTCAAATTCCGATAAACGTAAACAAACAAACGAAGTTGAGATGTCTTAGAAAGTTAAAGAAGTGATTTTAAATTCTCAAACGCAGGACAATGCTAATGATATAGCCTGAACAGGATAAACTACCCCTATTTTGCAGAGAAAAGTGTTGGCGGTATATATATATATATATATATATATATATATTGAAAAAAAAAACAGTCGTCAGAATTTTGGAATAACTTCTTTCATTTATTTTATACATATATTAGTGTTTTCGTTCGTCTTTCGAACTTGTCAAATATAATTCTGTGAAAATACAGAGATCTTGCTTATTTATGTAAAACAGGTGTTTTTTTGGGTTTTGTTTATAACAGAACATTGTTTTTTTTTGGGGGGGGGGAGGCTTTGGAGATAATTGAAGATGTATTGTCTCCAAAGCCAATAAAAAAAAAACAATGTTCTGTTATAAACAAAACCTCAAAAAAACACCTGTTTTATATAAATAAGTAAGATCTCTGTATTTTCACAGAATTATATTTGTCAAGTTCGAAAGGCGAACGAAAGCACTAATATATGTATAAAATAAAGGAAAGAAGTTATTTATTCCAAAATTCTGACGACTTTTTTTTTTCAATATTTAATTCTGTACATCACACCTAACACTCTACACACACACACACACACACACATATATATATAGTTATTATTCGGATACAAGAATGTTGTTGCCAGTGACTTCGAAGTTTCAGCCAATTAATCCATCGTCCAACGATGGTGTAGCTGGCCGAATCTTTGAAGTCACAGTCAACAACATTCTTGTATAAGAATAATAAATTTGGATTCTACAAAATTATAGAATAATTCATCAGATTAATGAAAACTTGTTTTTATTATAACTGAACATAAAAAGAAAGTATCTTTTCTTCAATTTCTTTCACTCTTCACCAATAGGCACACACACATAATGACATAGCTTTCAATGTTTGGATCTTGTGGAATATGATAAAATTAAATCTAAGGAAATCTGCACGTACGCTCATACACATACTCACATTATCCATAAGAGTAATAATGGCTTCTAATTTAGGCACAAAGCTAATAATTTTGAGGGCAGGATAATTAGCTGATACCGTCAATCCGAGTATTTGACTGGTACTTTACTTTCTCCATCCGGGAAGAATGAAAGGTAAAGTTAACCTCGTCGGGAATTGAACTCAGAATGAGTAACGGAACAAATACCGAAAATCCTGAACAAATGCGAAATGTCGTCGCAGGAGTTGTCAGAACGAGGTTGTAGACAGTATCGAACTGCATCAGGAGCGCCGACTCCCGAGTTCGCTTCCAGGTTTACTCCTGAAGCCTTTCCCAAAGCTGGATATGGCTGCAAGACAGCAGAAGTTTGAAATCAGGTCTTTTCTTCTAGATGGGTTGCCCTCCCAAGCAAACGAACTGAATCTGACCGGCTGACTTAATAATTAACTCATAATTAGGACCTCGACAGGTGCTACTATTTCGGGTAAGAGTATACCTCAGAACAGTAGAGGCTAAATGATGATTCCACACTGCCCAAAACCCTGAAATTCTCAAGCCAGGGCCCCACTACTGGATATAGTTTAATGTTATACTCAGTCATAGCTTCCTGTATTTCATCAAATGTTATAGGTCTTTCACAAACTCCGCATTCTTAGCCAAGGGCCGGGACGGGACGTAGAGTCAGTAGATAAAGTCCATCCCATTTCAAACGCGTTGCTCGCTCCGAACAGGTAAGCCAAGTGTCACTGAAAAACCGTACACAACTGCTTGAAATCGAATAACATACGCTCCTCCCGATCTGTCAAAGACCGAATTGTGGGTTTGTTGGTATGTTATGCCTCTGCCATAGAATAACTTTCGTTCCTTCGTGTCTTGGAGCAAGTGCCTCATCTCTGAAAATGCAACTGTCGAGCTTCGCATTGAAGAATTGGTCAAGGGCAATCTCATACATAAAAGATGAGGGGTAAGAAAAGTAAAGAAGTTTGAAATGAGATAAAAGTATACATAATATACAAAATATTTGAACACATCTATGATACAGTGTTTCCGATACAAAAGAACCTCCAACTAAGGCCAATCAAAGAACTTCACAGATCCAGGATCACCCTGACCACCAAGTTCTCGAGCTCTCGTCCAACTGTTATTCTCCTATCTACATGCACATGTTCAGAGTAAGTGCACTCTCCCTAACCATTTTTCGCCACAGTCATCTATCTTTTTACTGGGAGATTGCACTTCCGTCTCCACTTTAACTTTCCTATATAAATAGAACTTTAAAATGTCGATGAGGGATTGACCGAAGCGGTGCGAATCTGTCCTCAATGCTTTCAATCTCGTCCACACACAATCTCTTTCGTCTTAGCTATGAGATAAAGGAACACTGCCTACTCTGCTTTGTTAATGGTGGGCGGGAGACAATCCTACGTTAGACTCTTCGGATAGTCAAATTCATCCTACACGCAAGAATTGGCTGTTCGATATAATTCCAGAAGCCAGCAATGCTTGGAAGCTGCACGACTATGTGCAGTGCACTTTCGTAGCTCTGCTCGGATCTCGAGCAATCCTTTTTAATGGCACCTCAGTGCTTGAAAAAATTTTCTTGGACCGGGGGTATCCAATAACTGTTTCGAATTTTGGTACAAGGCCAGTAATATTTTAGGGACATGGAGCTTAATCGATGACATCGACGCTAGTACTTGACTGGTACTATATTTTACCGACCCCGAAAGGTTGAAGACCAAACTTGACCTCGGCAGAATTTGAACTCAGAACGTAAGGAACCCGAAGAAATGCCTATGAGCATTTTGTCCGGCTTGTGAATGATTCTACCTACTCGCTGCCTCAATAATAATGGTTTCAAGAATTGGCAAAAGACCAGCAATTTCGAAGGAGTCGATTAAATCGACAACAGTGCTCAACGTGTACTTATTTTATTGACCCACAAAGAATGAAAGGCAAAGACGACCTCAGAGGCATTTGAACCTAGAACGTAAAGACGGATGAAATGCCGCAAACATTTTGTCCAATGTGCTAACGATCCTGCCAGCTCGACTTAATAATAATAATAATAATAATAATAATAATAATAATAATAATAATAATAATAATAATAATAATAATAATAATAGTAATAATAATAATAATAATAATAATAATAATAATAATAATAATAATAATAATAATAATAATAATAATAATAATGGTTTCAAATTTTGCCACAAGGCAGCCATTTTGGAGGAGAGGATAAGTCGATTACATTGACCCCAGTATTTCAATAGTACTTAATTTATCGATCCCGAAAGGATGAAAGGCAAAGTCGATCTCGGCCTCTTCATGGCAAATACAGGGTTAAACTAAATGCAAAAGAAATAGACAAAGCAAGATCCCAGCAATGGCTGAGAAGCTCAGAACTCAAATCAGAGACTGAAAGATTTTTAATTGGAGCACAAGACCAAAGCCTCCTCACCAGAAATTACCAAAAACATATAATGAAAAGAAACACGACAAGTAACTGCAGAATATGTGGAGATGGACAAGAAACAATAAAGCATATTGTCACTGGCTGCCCAGTCCTGGCTAAGAAGGAATATATTCACAGACACGACAGAGCTGGGACCTATATACACTGGAAGCTGTGCCAACACTATGGAATAACAACAGAAAAAAGATGGTATAGGCACACGCCAGAAAAGGTCACAGAAAACGAGAAAGCAACAATACTATGGGATATGCCAATACACCCAGATAGAGAAATTAAGGACAATATGCCAGATATAGTTGTCAGAGATCATCAAGAATAAAAAAAGCTTTCTAATTGTTGTATCAATACCAAGAGATGACAACGTTTCTCTAAAAGAAATGGAGAAACTTTCAAAATACTAAGACCTGGAAATAAACGTAACTCAAATGCGGAGTCTAAAAACAGAAACAATTCCTATCATAATTGGCGCATTAGTTATGATAAAAAAATATTCAGACAAATACATAACAAAAATAGCAGGACTAATAAATATATAGCACTACTAGGCATTGCACACATCCTACGTAAAACTTTCAGTACGGTAACTATAAGAGTATCACAACAAACCACAGAACATACTCAAAGCATACAGAGCTGCACCCGGTAGCTCAGTGAAAGCACGTTATAGAAATAAGACTACTGAATAATAATAATAATAATAATAATAATAATAATAATAATAATAATAATAATAATAATAATAATAATAATGATGATGATGATGATAATGATAATGATAATAATAATAATAATAATAATAATAATAATAATAATAATGATGATAATGATAATGATAATAATAATAATAATAATAATAATAATAATGATGATAATTATAATGATAATAATAATAATAATAATAATAATAATAATAAATAATAATAATAATAATAAAAATAATAATAATAATAATAAATAATAATAATAATAATAATAAAATAATAATAATAATAATAATAATAATAATAATAATGATAATAATAATAATGATAATGATAATGATAATAATAATAATAATAATAATAATAAAAAATAATAATAATAATAATAATAAAAATAATAATAATAATAATAATGATAATAATAATAATAATAATAATAATAATAATAATAAATAATAATAATAATAATAATAATAAATAATAATAATAATAATAATGATAATAATAATAATAATGATAATAATAATTTTTCCCACAAGGGCAGGTTGTGGGAGGTGGAGGATGGGTCGATTACATTGACCCCAATGTTTCACTGGTACTTATTTTAACGACCCCGAAGGGATGAAAGGCAAAGTCGACCTCGTCTGAATTTGAACTCAGAACTTAACGACGGGCGAAATACCGCTAACCGTTTCGTCCAGCGTGCTAACGATTCAGCCAGCTCGCCGCCTTAATAATGATAATAATAATAATAATAATAATAATAATAATAATAATAATAATAATAATAATAATAATAATAATAGTAATAATAATAATAATAATATATTTTCTTAATTTTCTTAACCATTCACTAGAACAAAACTGTACAAATCCAAATATATGGTACCCTAGGCATAACACCTACATGAACTTCTAACTTGTTGTCTCTTGAGGTCTCTGGGTGAGACTTGGATCCAACTTGTACAAATACAAAACAAAAGTCAAACATAAAATAATAATAATAATAATAATAGTAGTAGTAGTAGTAGTAGTAACAATAATAATAATAATAATAATAAAATGAGAAGTCAAAAAACGAACTTTAGAATGCCGAAATGTTAAATAAAACAGAGAAAATATCCACATATATACATATGGTGGGTAAGGGTGATGGAGCTGGTGGTGGCGGAGTGCAGGGTGAGTGAATGGCTTAAAGATGCGTTTCTATGGAAACAAATAAAATTTCCTATCTTAAGTACGCATCCACTCATCATTTCTCACTTTATAATTGGGTATAAATACACACACACACACACACACACATACTATGTATGCATGCATGCCTGTATGTATGTGTGTATATATATATATGTATCCACGTATGCTGGAATGTATGCGAGCTAAGACATACTTTCATGATGGAGGTGTGTATGATATTGATAGAGGAACCCTTTCTGACAGACGGATGTGTACGCGCGCGCGCGCACCCACATTTATGTGCGCGTGTCTGGGCATATGTGTAACATATCTAATGAAATGTGGATGTAAAGGTGAGAAAGATAGATGTAGGGAGAAAATTAAAAAGAAAAAGACGAGGCGGAGAAACAAAGAAAAAACTGAGAGAGAGAGAGAGAGAGAAAGAGTGTGTTTGTTTGTGTGTGTGTGTGTGTGTGTGTGTGTATACGTGTGTATGTGTTTGTGTGTTTATATGTATGTGAGGATGCGCTCAAGGAAAGAAAAGTTGAAATGTCATGCTAGTAGTACCCAATAACCAGGCCAGTGAGTGTATATGCGCTAAGTTCGAGATTGTATATACATTCGCACGTACGTGTATATATATATATATACATACATATATATATATATATATATATATATATACATATATATACATATATTTATGTGTATGTATGTGTGTGTGTGTATATATACATTGATATCTCTGTATTTAATTCATACTAATATGTAATATATAAATATATGCTATTTGCATATACGTATTGCATATACGTACACACACACATAGACACACACTCATGTATATATATATATATATATATGTGTGTGTGTGTGTATAAAAGATGTATCCATTTTTATATTTATATATATATACACACACATATATATGTGCTTGTGTGTTTATGCATGTATGCATGTACACAAACACACACACACACACACACATACATATGTATACGTTCATGCACAAGCAAATATAATGCATAGAGTATGTAGCTGTTATTTGTGTGTATTGTTACAAGATAATCCTTTTACTGAGTAAATCTGCGGTTAAAAGTATTTCAGCTATGCCCTTACTGTTGAAACTTTCTCTTCCTTTATATAACCCCCAAAGGATAATTCTCAGATCAGGAAATTATCTGAAATGTCCAGGGAACATTTCCGACTGAGCTAAAAATCTCCTTGTTAGCTTTATGCCTCATTATTTGTATCATCGTGCCCCTGTTAAAAAAAAAAAAAATCAACGACTAGCTAAAGGAAACGTTCAGGATGATATCCGATGCCATTAAGCTACACCTGTAAGGCGACGAGTTGCTTAAATCGTTTGCACGCCAGATAAAATGCTTGACGGCATTTCTTCCGGCTTGCTTTACGTTTTTAGATCAAATTCCATCAAAGTTTACTTTGCATCTGGTTACCAATAATAAGTGCGGCTGCTTCACTCCACATCACGAAGATCAACTACATGCAACGTTATTGTATCAGAAACACAAATATTGTTGTACTCTTAAACAAATTACAAAAGCGGCGCCCACCACCTCAAAATTAAAATCAACCGGGGTATTCTATGAATCAGCAAAACGTAAACTTCAATATTAAGTCATCCTGGCGAAATCTATTTAGGAGTCACACTCACAGCGGTGGGGAACCTGGTTTTGGTGCTCCGTCGAACCGCTACCCACTGTCTGTCTTCTAACCAGAAGCAGGGTGCCTTACGGAAATAAATTTAGGTTAAACCATGTCAAGAACAGCGGCTTCAAGGGAGTTAGCATGAATCCCCTATAAGCCAAGAATGTCAGGTATTCTCACAAAATACGACGCAGTTTACAACCAGTTTGATCATGAGTCTCAGAATGTTATGACGGATGAAATGCTGCTAAGCATTACGTCCGGCGTTTTAACGATTCTGCCAGCCCGCAGCCTTAATAATGATAATAATCCTTTCTACTATAGGCACAAGGCCTGCAATTTTTCGGCGGGGCTAAGTCGATTACATCGACTCCGGTGCTCAAATGGTACTTATTTTATTGACAAAAGTTGACCACAGTGAAATTTGAATTCGGAACGTAAGAACGGACGAAATGCCGCTAAGAATTTTGACCGGTGTGCTAACGATTCTACCAGCTCGCAGCCTCACTACTACTACTACTACTACTACTACTACTACTACTACTACTACTACTACTACTACTACTACTAATAATAATAATAATAATAATAATAATAAACACACGTATTGAATTTTAGTTATCTTGCTTCTTCTACGAGACCCCACTCTTTCTTTGTCTACCTTCACACACACACACTCTCTCTCTCTCTCTCTCTCTCTGTACATGCATACACACATACACATACACACACACACACACACAAGTATGCGAGATGTATGTGCGATGCTTGTGAGAGTTTTAACTTTATTAAGTAACCGCTTGGCATGAATCAAACGGTTTTCCTATGTCTTTGCAGATATGAATTTGCCTCGTTGCAGTTCGCACGACTTGTATCGAATGTCCTCGTTCCCCATCGTTCTGACAGTCTACTCCGACTCTTGAAATATTTTAGTAATAGTCGTCATAAATTTTCCGGGATTATCATCGACAACATTTTAAACCCATTGGATGAATTGCAGTGCCCTTATGGTGTCAGAATATTTGAAATATTTCTTTTTCTTTTTGATTATTCCTACAAGAGGCTTCCATCCAAAGTTTGTGTACAAAAGATCTCACAAAATTTAGAAAGTTAGCAATTTCTAAATCGTGTGTGTTCCGCACATGTGGCGACAACAACTACATATCTTTTCATTTCTTGTGTTAGCATTTTGTCTGTCATTTCTTGTGTTTGTATTTTTTCTGAACCTTTTTTATTGGTTCAAAGAAAGTAACTATTGATAGTTGTCTTGAAATACCCTTCACACTCTGTACATGAATATATACATACACCCCCCCCCCCCCACACACACATAAAGCTCTAACGGGTCTTGCTCTTCGATAACATTGATAGCAATGAGAGCAAGAGATTCATGGGCTTTCAACACAACGTCCTGGAACGTCCTCTCCTGTAATCTGAAGAGGAAATTCTTGGATCACCTCACCATTTTCCACCATCTTTGTCTTCCACAATGTCTTCATCGCTCTGAATCGGCCTTGATATTTCTTAATTTTTTTTCGGCTTCTTTGGTTTCCCCTGTATAATGGAGATGGTTTTGCAAAGTCTATGATCTTACACTGCTTGTTACATGTTTTCTCTCCTGGTCGATCAAATAATTAACTAACCAGTTGCAAGATTAACCCTTCGACCAACCAACCAACCAACCAACCAACCAACCAACCAACCAACCACCCAATCAATCAATCAATCAATCAATCAATCAATCAATCAATCAATATATCAATCAATCAATCATCTGGGTTGTCAAAGTAGTTTCGTTGCCATTCGTGACCTCGTCTGTGGTGTACCTTCATAAACTCTATCAGGGGAGGCGGGGCGTAGCTAGGAGTGGGAGCGAGCTGGGCTGTCGCCCCAGCGACGCTTTTATCTGGTGGCAGTTTTAGGTCTGTTGACCTTTATAGGATTGAGGGGTGGGGGTGGCTACTCAAGAGTTGTCCCAGGCTACACCACTACCTTCCTTGTATGTCTAGAATTTACCTCCGTATAATTCTTCTTTATCCTTTCTTCGCCATAGTGGAGGACAAATTTAAAAAGCGTAAATCAGTGATTCTCAATCATCTTTTGCCTAAAGACCCCTTTGATTCCCATTTTACTCGACTGGACTTCCGTAGCCGTTTGATGTGTATTAAAACAAATCCTGCTATATCTTTATAATTAAATATTAAGAATTACTTTTTTACTCTTTTACTTGTTTCAGTCATTTGACTGCGGCCATGCTGGAGCACCACCTTTAGTCGAGCAAATCGACCCCAGGACTTATTCTTTGTAAGCATAATACTTATTCTATCGGTCTACTTTGCCGAACCGCTAAGTTACGGGGACGCAAACACACCAGCATGCTGGGAGGGGGACAAACACATACATAAACGCACATACATATATATACATATCCATGAAGGGCTTCTTTCAGTTTCCGTCTACCAAATCCACTCACAAGGCTTTGGTGGGCCCGAGGCTATAGTAGAAGACACTTGCCCAAGGTGCCACGCAGTGGGACTGAACCTGGAACCATGTGGTCGGTAAGCAATCTACTTACCATACAGCCACTCCTGCGCCTATATATACACCAATTGTATAAAAAGGTAAAATATTTTGAGTATCGTAGAAGAATAAGCAATTTATTACGCATAAATTTTAACAACAAAATCTTACATGGACCTCCAAGGATCATATGGAACCCTGAAGGGCCATATGGTCTCCGGTTGTGAACCACTGGATTAAGCCACATAATTTTCTGAAGTACACAAATTGTCCACCCTTGTTCCAATCTTCACGCCCTTCTGCTGACGAAGTTAACTGTGTTCTACCCTTATTACAGTTGTTGTCATTGAGCTCCACACCACTGCGTTTCAACCGTGACCACCACCTCTTTTCTTTCTATCTCAGGTTCAATTTTGCAAACTGCTCTTCCGTTTCTAAAGCGACACTTTTAAGGTTCAAATGAAACTTAGCTGCTATCTAAAGCTACCGTTACATCGAAACCTGCTACACCGCATTACAGCTTCACCCCCACCGTACACTCACCTCTGCCTCAGTCCCTACCCGTACTTCTACACCTACTGGTAGTGCCGCTTCTATGTTTCACCATCATCTCCATCACCATTAAAACCACCGCTGCCACCAGCACCAGCACCACCATCTTTACATTCACCACTAACAGCTTCATCACTACTACCATCACCCTACCGGTACCACTGACTTACCCACCACAAGTGACGGCTGTTGCAGCAGCCGTCACTATCGTCACCAACATCACTTCCGTCACTACAACAAACATTCCCTCCACCGCTACAAGAACGACACCGACCACAACACCAATATATTCCCCCCCCATCCCTACAATCACCACCACCACCACCACCACCACCACCACCACCACCAACACCACCAACAACAACAACACAAATGGGCGTTAGTGAACTACAACTTACCACAATACAATATGACACAATGCTCTACACAGCTTACACATACTTGCTTTTCTTCACGCTCGCAAAGCAAATCATTGATATAACTCCGCCCTTACTACTGACAATCATGTTGCTTAACCACGCCCACATTACACCTGCATGAAGAACTAATTGGAAACTGTCGTTTTGTCACACTCAGACACAATCTTCACCCATATTCTTATTTAACCACCTTTCCTCCTTTCTAGCTCTTTCTGTCTGTCTGTCTGTCTGTCTCTCTCTCTCTCTCTCTCTCTCTCTCTCTCTATATATATATATATATATATATATATATATAAATCACACATACACGCCGCGCACGCGCACGCGCACACGCACACTCACGCACGCACGCACACACACACACACACACACACACACACACACACACACACACACACACACACACACACACACACTTCAAAGGCTTTAATCGATCAATATATTGCCCCTGTATTTAATTTCAGCCCATTACTCGATTTCAATATCGGTTCGACCAAACGGTCGGTGTAAACACCCAACACAAATCACTCGTTACCATACACACATACAGGTATACACCTATACACCTGCACAATAGGAAGCTTGCTTACAAACCACATGGATCCGGGTTCAGTCTCACTGCGTGGCATATTGGGCAAGTCTCTTCTATAGCCTCGGGCCGACCAAAGCCTTGTGAGTGGATTTGGTAGACGGAAACTGAAGTAAGCTCGCCGTATATATATATATATATATATATATATATATATATATATATATGTATATATATATATATATATATATATATATATATATATATATATATATATATATATATATATAGCTCATACATCATATGGAGCTTAACTATGGTCTGTCCATATCACTTACTCAGCATTACCTGAAACCTTCACCTTGGGGTCTTATTGACACCATTACCTCTCATAACCTATATATATATATATATATATATATATATTAATAAATTATAGGGTGGCAAAGAAAATTTTTAGAAATTTTATTTACCACCAGTGGCCTAGCGAGAGTAAAAACAGTCAATAGACTATGTATTATTCATTAGAAATGCAGAGACGCCTATAATAGGACATCTACTCGCTAGAAATAGCAGCAAAAATACTACATACCACAAAAGTTAGGGATAATTTCGAAAGGAAATGAAAAATAAAAACTTTTACCAATCTATATTCAATCAGAATATAGATTGGTAAAAGTTTTTATTTTTCATTTCCTTTCGAAATTATCCCTAACTTTTGTGGTATGTAGTATTTTTGCTGCTATTTCTAGCGAGTAGATGTCCTATTATAGGCGTCTCTGCATTTCTAATGAATATATATATATATATATATATATATATATGTGCGTGTGTGTGTGTGTGTGTGTGTGTGTGTGTGTGTGTGTGTGTGTGTGTCCTCTCCATCATCATTTGACAACCGATGTTAGTGTATTTACGTCCTTGTAACTTAGCAGTTCGGCAAAAGCGACCGATAGAATAAGTACTGGGCTTACAAGGAATAAGTGCTGGGGTTGCTTTTTTCGACTAAAAAACCCTTTAAAGCGGTGCTCCAGCATGGCTGCAGTCAAATGACTGAAACAAGTAAAAGAATCTATCTATCTATCTACATATATGTATATAGAATATATACATATATATATATACACACACACACACACATATACGTGTGTGTGTATGTACGTGTCTGTGTGCTTTGATATCTTTTTAATTGTATTCAGTCTTAACTCTCCACACATTCAACTAAAGTAAACACTCCTAGAATGATCATTTATTTAAACACATATATAACCTTCAGATGTATTATAATGATGCACGCAGTAAGCACAGCTGCTAAATACACGTTTTCTGGTCGCAATCACGTGTTCCGGGATCGATCCCAATCGCCCAGTATATCAAGTCACAGAATCGATTAAAGTTTGATTAAGATTTTGTCGCCAGAAGCCGTGTGGAAGTGCGCTGTGTTGCAGCGTGCACATAATTCAAAGAGTCAGCTTTCTCACTAGGGTCTACAAGACGTGGGTTCAACCTGAATGTACCTCGATCCAACACTCGGAGTGCAGTAATCTAAGATTATCTGCGTCTGCTAAAATGAACTGATAGGTCCGCATATAACATCTCAAGGTACCCCTTTTTCTCTGATGAAATTATGTTCATGACACATAAATGCAAATTTAATGTACAAACTTGTAATTAAATTATTCAGTATTAATTGAAACAGCTGTAAGAAGTAAGGACGACAATTTGTTAATAATAAATAATTGCTAACTTTCTACTCTCCATTTTCTTTTCTTCATTTCACTATATATTTATATATACCGGGTGAAGCATTATATCCTTGAGCAAGGCACTTCATTTCACGATAGTTCTTTTTCTCCACTCATTTGAAAATAAGCACCACAGAAACTTCATGGGGATAACTTTGCGAGGGACTGGCTTTCAGTTCAGCGCTGAGTCTAGTACTTTCTGTCACTTAACCATCATAGGGCCCAGGATGAACTCCAGCCTACATAGGCCTGTGGGCTCGAGATAGGTCTTTCGTTTATGTATGTATGTATGTATGTATGTATGTATGTATGTATGAATGTATGTATATATGTGTATATACATACATACGTACGTACAATTACCAACACTGGTTGTCAAGCACTGGTGGTGGAAAGCGTGAATACAGTTACACACACACACACACACACGCGTTCATATATATATATATATATATATATATATATATATATATATATATATATATATATATATCTATATATATATATATATTATCATGGCTACCAAATAAGTGACACATATTTTTACAGGTATATATATAAATATATATGTATATACGACGGCCTTCTTTCAGCTTCCGTCTGGCAAATCTCATTCATAAGGCTTTGACCGGCCCGGGGCTATGAAAAAAAATATTTACCCTTAGTGCCAAGTAGTGGGATTGAAGCCGGAACCATGTGGTTAGGAAGCAAACTTCTTACCACACAGCCACGCCTGCATCTATGCTGCATATATTTGGAAGAAAAATCCATCCCTACGTGTATGTATGTATGTATGTATGTATGTATGTATGTACGTACGTACGTACGTACGTACGTACGTATGTATGTCTCAAAAGAATGACGGTACAGGTGTCACATTAATTCCTTTGTTAGGATTCACATTTACTATGCATATTTGAGTATACATACATAAATGCATACATGTGTGTGTATGTATATATATGTATATATATATATGTATATATATATATATATATGCATATATGTATATATATATATATGCATGTATGTATGTATGTATATATATATATGACTTCGGATGATTATCGATTCGCATGACTAATTATAATTGGGATTTGCGTTCCTTATGATTCAGCAACAGTTAGCTGGCTGACGATGACGCTAACTGTGAAGGTAATGGTTGAGGGTAGTTGCAGTAGCAATAGTGTGAAAGGTGATAGTCGTACAATAATAGCACAAAAGAAAAGAACGAGCGCTCTGTTGACGTTATTGTTGTATAGTAATAGAGAGGCGGTGCCCGTGACATTTGCAGGTTTGTCCATCCGAAACTGGTGAATTTGATGCGGTGAATATTTGTAGGGGTTTAGACACTACTTCGTAAAACTTGTCGTCAGACATGTAATGGACCAGGAACTGACTCATCGAATTACCTGTAAATACCTTTAACGATGACGTTATCGTTATAAAATTGCGAATGGTAGCCCTCCCACCCCAACTATACTTGTGTGTATGTGCGAGTGAGAGGAGAGAGAGTGTGTGTGTATGTGCATGTGTGTGTGTGTGTGCAAACATGCAAACACACGCGCATACACATACATGTATGTATACACACACACACACACACATATAATTATTCTTTACTTGTTTCAGTCATTAGACTGCGGCCATGCTGGAGCACCGGCTTGAATTTCTAGTCGAATGAATCGACTCCACCACTTATTTTTAAAGCCTGGTACTTATTCTTATTTCTTTACTACCCACAAGGGGCTACACACTGAGGGGACAAACAAGGACAGACAAACGGGTTAAGTCGATTATATCGACCCCAGTGCGTAACTGGTACTTATCTAATCGACTCCGAAAGGATGAAAGGCAAAGTCGACCGCGGCGGAATTCGAACTCAGAACGTAGCGGCAGACGAAATACCGCTAAGCATTTCGCCCGGCGTGCTAACGATTCTGCCAGCTCGCCGCCTTTTATTCAGGTACTTATTCTGTCGGTCTCTTTTGCCGAACAGCTAAGTTACGGGAACGTAAACACACCAACACCGGTTGTCAAGTGGTAAGGTGGGAACAAACACAGGCACACATAGATAAATATATATACATATATATATACGATAGGCTTCTTTCAGTTTCCGTCTACCAAATCCACTCACAAGGCTTTGGTCGGCAAGAAGCTATAGTAGAAGACATTTGACTAAGGTGTCACGCAGTGGGACTGAACCCAGAACCAAGTGGTTGGGAAGCAAGTTTCTTACCACACAGCCACTCCTGCGCCTATATGATTATATATAAAGATGAGAATGTGTGTCTGTCTGTCTGTCTGTGTGTTTGTGTGTCTGCGTGAATCCCTAAAACTTGAGAATTAAACGACCAATTTCATTCAAATTTTACACATGCTTTACTTAGGGTCCATGTAATGTCATAGGTAAAAAAAAAAATTTTAACTTCTTGCCTAGTGCGAGCCCAGAGCGATATTATACCCCCTCCACTATTTCAGTATTACGTGTTAAAGGTGAAATAAGATGTCTGTATTGTAATGTCAGATATTTTCACTTTAATACTGAAACTATTAAAGTGAAACTATTATCTCACATATATACAGGCATACATACATACATACATACATACATACATACATACATACATACATACATACATACATATCTGTATATATAAAGATGAGAATGTGTGTCTGTCTGCCTGTGTGTCTGTCTGCCTGTGTGTCTGTCTGCCTGTGTGTCTGTCTGCCTGTGTGTCTATCTGTGGGTCTGTGTAAATGCCTAAAACTTAAGAACTACACAACCAATTTATATATAGGTGTACACATATGTACACATACATATATATATATATATATATATACATGCATACATATATACACCCCCCACACATATATCTATAGGTGCAGGTGTGGTTGTGTAGTAAGAAACTTAGTTCCAAAACACATGGTCCTGGCTTCAGTCCCACTGTGTGGTGACTTGGCATGTGTCTTCTGCTATAGCCTCAGACCAACCAAAGCCTTGTGAGTGGATTTTGTAGACAGAAACTGAAAGAAATCGATCGTATATATATATGCATGTATATATATAAGTGTATGTGATGTGTCTTTGTCTCTGTGTTTCTCCCTCATTACTGCTTCACAACTGCTGTTCGTTTATTTACATCCCCATAACTTACTCGTTTGACAAGAAGAAACTGATAGAATAAGTACCAGGCTTATCAAAATAACAAAAAAAGCACTAGGCAGTGTCTCATATTTTGTTTGCCCACTCAGTGTGTGTGTAAATATCTATATACATAAAGATGAGAATGTGTGTCTGTCTGTCTGTGTGTCAGTGTGAATCCCTAAAACTTGAGAACTACACCACCAATTTCATTCAAATTACACAACCAATTTCATTCAAACTACACAACCAATTTCATTCTTTCCTAGTGCGAGCCCAGAGCAATATCAGATCTCCTCCACTATTTCAGTATTACGTGTCAAAAACATGTGACATATTAATAAAAATCTGTAAATGTACAAACATCCAGATTTCTGAGTACCTTAATTTTTTTCTATATAATTTCTGTACATCACCTCCAAACCTTCCAATATATATATATATATATACCTTTGTGCAGAAGTATACATACATACATACATACATACATACATACATATATATATATATATATATATATATATATATATATATCTATATCTATATATATATATATATATATATATATATATATATATATATATATATATATATATATATATATATATATATATATATTATATGTATGTATATATGTATGTCTGTATATGTGAGATAATAGTTTCATTATTAAGGTGAAACTATTAAAGTGAAAATATCTGACATTACAATACAGAGATGTTATTGTTTCACTTTTGACAAGTAATACTGAAATAGTGGAGGAGATATGATATTGCTCTGGGCTCGCACTAGGCATGAAGTTGGAAACTTTTTTTGGCCTATGACACTATATGGACCCTAAGTAAGGCATGTGTAAAATTTGAATGAAATTGGTTGCGTAGTTCTCAAATTTTAGGGATTCACACAGACACACAGACATACAGACAGATGCACATTCTCATCTTTAAATATATATATAATACACAGACACTCATACATGTATGTATATGTGCATATGTGGAGGCATCATGATTGTATGATTGTGGTTTCAATTCCTGGACCGGACGACGCGTTGTATTCTTGATCAAAACACTTCATTTCACGTTGCTCCAGTTCACTTAGCTGGAAAAAATGAGTAACGCTGCGATGGACTGGCGTCTCGTCCAGCTGGGGAACACATACGCCATTGAAACCGGGAAACATGAACCTGGCTAGGATTTAGAAGGGCGCATTTATTTATTTTTATTTATATGTGCATATTCATATCTATTATATAAAATCAATGTCATTATGTGTGTTCGTGTGTTACTTATACATTCGAAAACTACTGCACCGATCCTAATGAAATTTGGAACACAAAATCCAAGCCTAGTGTTTCATACAATTTCATGGACCAAAATTACTGAATGGATCCTTATGATATTTGGAACTTAGATTCAATGCATAACGGCAGGTATAATGCAGTATGTTTGGTTTGAATTTGAGATGGCTTAAAGGGGGAAGAACCCCCATGAAAATTCATAATTTTCGACGTTGATGAAATTTCAACCATGGGTAATCAAGAAGTATTCTCAAAGTTTCCACTTCTCGTGAGGATTCTAAGACCCCCTAATGGGACCTTAACTTCCAAATTTTAGTCATTTTTTATGATCCGAAACTACGTCAAAAGTACTGAATGGATCTTTATGAAATTTCGAAATTATATTCTATGCATAAGGGCCATAACCACCATGAAAATTCATATATTTTTGCTGTTGATGAAATTTTAACCATAAATGAAGTAATATTTCTAAAATTTCATCTTCTTAAAAGTTAGAAAGACCTATTCATGGGGACTTAACACCCACAATTTAGTCATTTTATCTAAGCAAAGACGAATACAGTTGTACTCTTGGAAGCTGTAGGGTCACCCGAGTATAAAAGATGAGCGTTATTTGTAATTCAATGGTAGTACAACAGTGTAAGAGCTTGCTTTGAGATACTTAGATTGTGATTCCTGCTATGTGGTGCATAAATTGTCAAGTAAATGAGAGGCATCTTTCCCTCCACTAATTCAGTTGCAAAGTGTTTAGTAAAGTTATTTGGTTGCAGGCCTCCTTTGAGTCTTTTTATTATCACTGGGTCACACATAGTCCCCCAATGGTAACATTGATTTCAAGGCCTTCCCAGATAAGTGACTGGTTATTGAAAGACATTTATAGATTGTAAATTTATTCTGTCCAGTTACCTATCGGTATAGTGGTCATTTGCAAACTCCAGAGGTGACACTTTCATTTCCCCTTAGCCCTCACGTCACACAGTTGTTAATGTTTGAGTTGGGTCACGCCCTTCCAATTGCTATAGATCCGTAATGCATGTTACAGCTATGCCTGTCACCTGTATGGTGAGGGATCCTACATTGGGGAGTGGTAACGACAAGGGTAGGGTAGCTGACTGCTTATTGTGATCATTTTGTTTCCTGTAGCTTTGCTCTCTTTTACAAACCCAGTGAACATACATATATTTCCTATTTCAAAGAAATTCAGACAATACTTATAAGACCCAAGTTAAAAAGATTCTTAACAATTCAACTTCTCTGGTGTGTTTGTATGTATGCATTTATATATGCATACACACACACACACACACACACACACACACACACACATACACACACACACACTCACACACACACACACACACACACACACACACACACACACACACACACACACACACACACACACACACACATATATATATATATATATATATATATATATATATATATATATATACAGACGCGCACACACATATTTGTACTCATGCATATATAACGTGTATGTATGAAAACACAGATTTATACACATGCACATACACACACACACACAGACACACATTTTGATAGATAGACAAATAGACAGACATACATACATACAGACAGACAGATAGATAGATAGATAGATAGATAGAGAGAGAGAGAGAGAGAGAGAGAGATACATGCATACATACAAGCATACACAAATAAACTTGTACCTACGCAAAGTCATATATTTGTGTGTGTGTGTGTGTGTGTGTGTGTGTGTGTGAGTGTGTGTGTTCGTCCAAGATGTTAGTTGGCGGAATCGTAAAGAGAAAATGCTAAGTGCTATTCAGTTACAATTCCTTACATCTTTTGTTTAAATTCTGCTACTATCATCTTTCTCGTTCATATTTGCTTCTGATGATAAACCATTTCAATTTATATTCCAGGTATAGAATGCTATAGAAGACGATTTTGGAGTTCGCCTAGCAAATACAGCGTTACCTGGTCCAAGGGAAATAACTCTACTTAAACAGAATCGTTACCTCTGGTGAATAATGCTTAGCGCTACCTAAGTGATTGTCAGCCTTCGTAACTAGCAGAACTATTCCGTCGCGACCATCTCGTTTTATCACCCCGCGCCCACATATACCGTGTCAGTGGCTACTTTATTCAATGTGCACTTTTTATGTATATAAGGAGGATAGGTGCGATTGGGGAGAAATTAGCGGTGAGGTCGACGATTTGTTTATATTTTATCACTCCAGGCGCAGGAGTGGCTGTGTGGTACGATGCTTGCTTCCCAACCACATGGTTCCGAGTTCAGTCCCACTGTGTGGCTCTTTGTACGAGCGTCTTCCACGATACCCTCAGGCAGACCAAAGCCTTGTAAGTGTATTTGGTAGACAGAAATTGAAAGAAGCTCGTAGTATATATATATATATATATATATATATATATATATATATATATATATATATATATATATATATATATATATATATATATATATATATTAAAGATAAATGAAAATGCCACTTTTTAAAAAAAAATTGGGTGTTTTAATTAATCTGCATTACATGTTTCGGTGTTTTTGAAAAACCTTATCAAAAATTCGCGTAAAGAGTCCGGCGGTCCCTATCTGAAAATTTTGGGTTTTTTTCCGGAATTTGTTTCGACGAGGAGATTTTACCCTCTTTCTTAAAGGCTGTTATTACTTTCGAGACAGTACTTCTTGATACACCAAACATTTCGGCTGTTTTGGTTACGCTAGCGCCTGCCATACGAGCACCAACAATTTGACCTCCTTGAAAGTCCGATAGATCTGTCATTTTAATGAATTTTAATTACCTTTTTCTGATGATAATTGAAAAGAAACAGCGATTTTAGCAAAACACATTAAGCAACACTAATAATAATTCAAAAAACATAAAGATTATGATGTTATGATGCGAGGTGTTTCCATATTTCCCTGTATATATATATGTGTGTGTGTGTGTGTGTGTGTGTGTGTTTGTGTTTGTGTGCGTGTGCGTATATATGTGTCTGTGTACATGCAAACGCGCACACACACACACACACACACACACACACACACGTGCGAGTGCGCGCGCATCGAAGACGAGCAAGGGCAGAGCGGATCTGATTCTGCTGTGGGACGTTACCACACGAGCTGATCGAGGCAGTACTGGAGAAATACCATTCTGTCTAGAAGCTGGAAAAAAAAAATCATATTCTGGGCTTTTACAAAAAGTTCAGCAGGTATGTGTCTGACACGAATTTAAAGTGGGGATAACCCCACGAGTTCCTTGTGAATCTCTTTACGTTGGCAATGAATATAGCGCTCAAGCGAAGGAGACAGGAATATGGCAACTACCCAATAAGACTTCATAGACAATGAGAACAACGACAGTTCTTGGGTGAAATAGATTCTCCGGCTGTTAGATAAGCTTGTAGCTCTGGTGTGAATGTGTTTCAAACCGGCAAAATCGTGTTTTCTTTTTTCTTTTTATTTCCCCCAACGTTCTTATTTTATTTCTGGCTTTTTTAAGTGTGGGAAAAGTTATCAACAAGTTTCACTTAAGTGTGAAAGGTCTCAGATCTCATCTGGTGAAACACACACACACACACACACACACACACACACACACACACACACACACACACACGCACACACACGCACACACACACACACACACACACACACACACACACACGCACATACACACGCACGCACAATATAAACAAACGAACACAAACTGTTTTCTAAAGAACACAGACTCTACTAAGGTGACCAGAGTTGACCTAGCGAGCTGGTTGGGAGCTTTGAACAAGCCTAAGCCCCCAGGGAAATTGAAAGTGTGGGTTTATTAGCGTGAAGGTCCTTCTCAAAATCTTCTGGTCGCTGCTAATCTATGAATTTCTTATGAAAGTAGTGGAGGTTTTTGAAGGCAAGATGAGCAGTTTAGTTTATGTTGATCGAGTATAAGGCACAAAAATCCACTTTGTTCTGTCAGCGTGGAATTCACTGTCACACGCTCATGCGAACAACTGCAGCCCTTAAGTTTAAAGTACGTCCACGTCTTCAGTACAGGAATCATTTTTAGGGCAGTGGGGGAAATAGAAGGAAGCCGAAGTATTTCAACTGGCAAAGGCATGGCTGAAATATAAGTCACTTCTCGGGTTTGTGGGTTGGTGGCATAGGACAGAACCGCACTCGGGAGATCCGTTACGGTCCGATAAACAGTGGATAAGAAGGAAAGTCAGAAACTTGCGAGGAGGAAAGTGCGAGCATCAGTACACGAAGGGCAGTGGCAATGCCAAAACAGGGAACGTGGATGAAGAGGAAACAGCTGGAAAAGTGGAATGTTCCCTGGCAAGACATCTGGCAGATGAACTCTCGGCGAATAAAAGTCTTGATTCAGGAGAACTACAAAATCTCTTGCTCATTCAACCTACTTGAAAACAGTATATAGGAAATGCCTGCATAATCCAAATATTCTAATATAGGGACCCACAAAACTTCTTTAGTCGTTGCGCCTAGGTAATGAGTAAAGAATGCAGACATAGGAGACATAAATCAGGTATCAAAATCATCGCCGAGGGAATCGACAATTGGATCTGCAACAAAAGAAACACCCAAAAGACACTGAAGAAGATAGTTTTTAAAGACGGCCAAAGAGAAAAGTTAAACACTTAAGAATTACTTTGATGGTTTGCTTCCTACAGTACATCACTGGATGATAGCAGTTGACCTGAAAAAGCGGTTGGAATTTCTCTCATATGTCAGCCAGTCATTGCTGGGAGATCAGATGTCATCTTCTTTCATAGGCTCATTGTACTGGAGTTAACTGTGTCCTGAGAAGAGAGAATGGAGAGAGCCCAAGATAGAAAGAAATCAAAGTACTAGGAATTGGTGGGAAACTGTTGCAGGAACTGGTGGAGGACTAAGTGCCATATGGGCAGTCGACGGTTCGCAGGTCATTCACTTAGTAAAGTCTAGGGCGTTATAGAAATGAGTAGAAGAAGAGTCAAGTACAATGTGGGGGCCCAGAGAAGAAAAGTATCTAGATGGCTCTGGCTAAACAGAAAAGACATTTGGAGTAAGTGGGATGCAACTTGGACGTAGTCTGGGGTTTGATAAATCTCGGTCAGATGGTCGTCATAAACGCGTAGACTCGAAACACACACCGACACCAGCACGCAACACTGATACTGTGTTCAACTATTTCCCCAGTAGATTTATGAAGAACTGGACGAGAGGCATATGTGTGCGTGCACGTGCACATACATACATACATAATACATACATACATACATACATACATACAAAGGCAGCAGAGGTTTAATATCGATCCAACTGCCTTTGAGTGTCGTATCATATCCCTTCGGCAATATTTTTTAATCACCGAATATCGAAGTGCATCCTTAGACCAAATTTGCATACATGAGGCTGATAACAGCATAAGACTTGGAAGGCAGCTCCTTGAGCAGCGTTCCTTGTCTGATAACCATAAATACATGCCCGAAGAAGTCGCACGACTCTACCGCAACATATCATCAGATGAAAGGATGAGCGTATATGAACACAAGGCCATGGCATGGATATGCTAAGTAGAAAGCTCCGAGATGATAGTAATATTCTTTTCTACTTTAGGCACAAGGCCCGAAATATTGGGGGAGGCGGGGCAGTCGATTAGATCGATCCAAGTAAGCAGCTGGTACTTAATTTACCGACCCCGAGAGGATGAAAGGCAAAGTCGTCCTCGGCGGAATTTGAACTCAGAACGTAAAGACAGACGAAATACCGCTAAGCATTTCGCCCGTCGTGCTAACGATTCTGCCAGCACGCCGCCTTGAGATGAAAGTAATTATGATAATCAAAGCGGTATATCAGGAACCAACAACCGGATTACTATAACCCACTTTGAAGGGTATACGTTTGCAATCCAGGAACAGGAAATATCAACCAAAAACCTGATGCACAAAAGGGAAAACAGTAAAATGTGATAATCGATGCAGACTTTGTGAAGTTAAAACCGAAGATATTACCCATATCATATGCAGTTGTCCGAAAATGTCATCACGGTATGATCTACCGATGCGATATGATGTAGCTAGAATGTTAAAAATGAAATCGGTCGGAAAAATAACCCCGAGGACAAAGAAATAAGATCTCACAGTTTGGCAGAAGCCATAGCCACTCATAATAAAGAGTACTGGTGAGATGTTCCAGTGAAAACCTCAATAAAATGTTAACAGTATAGACCGGATATAATGATTTGGGATAGAGAAGAGAAACTGTGTACAGCTGAGGAAATCAGCTGCCCAGCAGTGATTAACGGAAGGTTGAAGATCACTGAAAATGAGAATGGCTATGTTGAACTATTGAGAAATCTGCAGTTACTCTATCCAGATTGCAATTTCAGGTTTGTACCTGTAATTATTGGGACACTGTGATATGTAACACACTGCCTAAATACCAATCTTGAGAAATTTGGCTTCTCAAAACCAGAAAGGAGAAAGTTAATTCGAAGCCTACAAATCCAAGCCATTACTGGAACTGTAAAAATCTGAAAGAGTTTCTAGAAGTTTATCATTTAAATATATTTGAGCCCGTCCAGATATACAAGTATATGCATGAGAAGACATACATAAAGCAAAGCATACAAATCTACACGCATACATACATACATACATACATACATACATACATACGTACGCACAAAAACACCCTGTTGATTTTGTTGAAATTCCAAATCAAGGAGCTCTGAATCTAGGTTAGAAACCGGTTCTTTTTCTATTGGCAAGAAATCTTGAAATAAAATTGAATAATGACATACACACGTATATACACATGTGCATGCATATATTATAGGGATATATGTATAGAGAAACAAAAATAGAGAATATTGAGATCAACACTCATATATCAGCATATGGCTATTTATAGATTTACAAAATTAGTTAATTAGAGTGGCTGTGTGGTAAGTGGCTTGCTTACTAATCACATGGTTACATGGTTCTGGGTTCATCGTGGGCAAGTGTCTCCTAATATAGCCTCGGGCCGACCAAAGCCTTGTGAGTGGATTTGGTAGACGGGAACTGAAAGAAGCCCGCCGTATATATATACATACACACACACACACACACACACACACTCACACACACACACGCACATATGTATTTATGTGTGTGTGTGTGTGTGTGTGTGTGTGTGTGTGTGTGTGTGTGTGTATGCTTGTATGTCTGTGTTTATCCCCCCAACATAGCTTGACAGCTGATGCTGGTGTGTTTATGTCCCCGTAACTTAACGGTTTAGCAAAAGAGACCGATAGAATAAATACTAGGCTTAAAAAGAATAAGTCCTGGGGTCGCAGTCAAATGACTGAAACCAATAAAAGAATAAAAGAAATGGAGTACAAAAAATACGGAAGAGTAAGGGGAGAAGGCGTGGTATTTTAAGTCCGACATACATACATACATGCATACATATATACATACATACATGCATGCATGCATGCATACATACATACATACATACACACATACATACACATTTATATGCACGTACGTAAATACATACATGCATGCATACATACATGCATACATACATAATACATAGATACATATACACTTACATACGTACATATATACGTATATACATACATACATAATACATACATGCATACATACATACATACATGACAGATGTCCACTCGTGACCGAGGAAGACCATCACTGACCATTGCGCCTGAAAAACATCAGCAATATTATTGCATTCGCAATTGCCTTCTCTCGGGCTCGCGCTCGCGATGCCCTACTCACGACCAGGCGCCGGAAAGTCGCCTCGACGGCGATCGTGCAGCCTACAATTTTAGATGCAACAAGGCTTGCACAACACGTCCCAGTTTCTCTCCACCTTAGTGACATGTTCCAGTGATAAGGTGGACGCGCAATGGCCCAGTGGTTAGGGCAGCGGACTCGCGGTCATAGGATCGCGGTTTCGATTCCCAGACCGGGCGTTGTGAGTGTTTATTGTGCGAAAACACCTAAAGCTCCACGAGGCTCCGGCAGGGGATGGTGGCGAACCCTGCTGTACTCTTTCACCACAACTTTCTCTCACTCTTACTTCCTGTTTCTGTTGTGCCTGTAATTCAAAGGGTTAGCCTTGTCACACTGTGTCACGCTGAATATCCCCGAGAACTACGTTAAGGGTACACGTGTCTGTGGAGTGCTCAGCCACTTGCACGTTAATTTCACGAGCAGGCTGTTCCATTGATCGGATCAACTGGAACCCTCGACGTCGTAAGCGACGGAGTGCCAACAACAACAACAACAACCAGTGATAAAACAGGGCAATTTATTCAGTGCCATTATGGGTCGCAGGCCAGGATTGTGGGAACACCATTCTCTGTATTTCGGGTTTTATATCAGAGTAACCTTTTCCTAGAGACACGCTTTGACAAAAGCTGAGGAGTATGTCACTTCTAGTGTTCTTCCAGTGCACTGGACACCAACTCAGGATTTCTGAATGTCCGTGTTTTTGCTAGAAAGGGCGTTGAATCTGCACAAGGTTCATCCGTCCTTGTGATAGGTCTTGTTTTTAGTCCTACTGGGTTTTGGGTTTCTAACAACACCTTCTCACTAGGCCAGCTTATTGGGAGTGCCGGTTTAATTGCCGGCGACCAGACCATTCGATAGGTTGTACCGGATTCCACATGATCAAAAGCGCACAAGAGAAACCTCACAAACGATATGTGCATACAGATGCATACAGATGCATACATGCAAACACGCATATGAAAATCTATATCGATTTATGTACACCCATCCATCCATCCATCCATCCATCCGTCCATTCGTCCGTCCGTCCGTCCGTCCGTCCGTCCGTCCGTCCATCCGTCCATCCGTCCATCCGTCCATTCGTCCATTCGTCCGTCCGTCCGTCCGTCCGTCCGTCCGTCCGTCCGTCTGTCTGTCTATCTATCTATCTATCTATCTATCTATCTATCTATCTATCTATCTATCTACTTTACATCATGACATTTCTGTGATACACGATCCCTATTGATCGTTTTTTTTCACGATCCCTTTAAAAAAATTTTGTATTTTTTAATTTTATTTATCTATTTATTTTTCTCCTCCCCCAAAAGAAAAGCTCTACTTTGTAACTTGTCCCCCCTGTATTCAGCCCTGCGTGGCTAATAAAGAAACATATCTATCTATCTATCTATCTATCTATCTATCTATCTATCTATCTATCTTATATACACACACGCACGCGTACAATCATAAGCACACACACACACACACACACACACACACACTCAAATAGGCACGCACACATGCATATAATTCAGCAAACAAAATATTCATAAAAGCCGACGGCGTATAAATTGTGATATCGTGTCCTCTTTCGATTTTGTCGTCTTTAATGTTTGGTTAAGCGTAAACACACACACACACACACCCGTTATACATACAAAATAAAGCCAAAGAGAGATAGAAAGAAAGGAAAAAGAAATAGAGAAATAGAGAAGGAGAGAGAGAGAGATAGAGAGAGAGAAGAATTGATTGAGTGAGAGAAAAGCGATAGAAGAATATAGTGCACAAACAAATAAGACATATAAATAGAAGACGGCTTGAGGGAAAGAAAAAGTTATTCATTTATAAGAAAAGTGCAAATGTTTAAATACAGAACTGTTGTCGCTGCTTAGTTCTTTTAATAAGCGAAACAAAATTTATTGCATTGTTTTACAATTAACTACATCACAACGGATTTGAGACCGAAATGTTGTAGTCGCAAAATACAGTGAGACGTATTTCGCATGCCGGGCAAAAATGCCTAGCGGCATTTTCGTCCGTCTTTACGTTTGGAGTTCAAATTCTGCCAGAGTCATTCTTTCGAGGTCGCTAAAATAAGTACCAATTGAACACTGAGGTCGATTTAATCTATTTACACTGTCTCTGGAAATTGCCGGCCTTGTGCGAAAATTTGAAACCAATGTCGTTAGCACGCCGGCCAAAATGTTTAGTGACATTTCGCTCGTTTTTACGTTCTGAGTTCAAATTTCACCAGAGTCGACTTTGCCTTTCATCATTTCGAGATCGATGAAATAAGTACCAGCTGAACACTGGGGTCGATTTAATCGACTTGCACCGTCTCCCGAAATTGCTAGCCTAGTGCCAAGACTTGAAAACAATATATAGTGAGATGTTCTTAACAAGCCGGCCAAAATGCTTAATGACATTTCATCCGTCTCTACATCATGAGTTCAAATTTCGCTGAGGTCGACTTTTTCTTTCATCCTCGCACGGGTCAATAAAATTTGAAACCAATACATGGTGAGATGTTGTTGGCATGCTGGTCAAAATGTTAAATGACATTTCGTCCGTCTTAACGTTCTGAGTTCAAATTTCGCGAGAGTAGACTTTGCCTTTCATCATTTCGAGGTCGATAAAATAAGTACGAGTTGAGCACTGGGGTCGATTTAATAGACTTGCACCGACCCCCGAAATTGCTGGCTTTTTACCAAAATTTGAAAGGAATATATAGTGAGATGATATTTAAGTTGTTTAGTGTCTACAGTAGGGATCCCCAATAACCAGGCTGTGGATCATTTGGTATCGGGCCGTACAAAAAATATAACCTTCAAAATTTCATGAATGTTTTTGCGTTATATATGTATTATCAAGGCAGCGAGCTGGCTGGATCGTTAGCATGCCGAACAAAATGCTTAGTGGTATTTCGTCTGTCTTTATGTTCTGATTTCAAATTCCGTCAGGTAGACTTTGCTTTTTTATCCTTTTAGAGTCGATAAGATAAGCACCAGTTGAGTACTGGGGTCGATGTAATCGACTCGTCCCCTCCTCACAAAATTTTAGTCCTCGTGCCTACTATAGAAATGATTATATATGTATTATATATGTTATATGTATATATTATGTATGTAATAATTAAGTTACATATGCATTTTGTGTTTTATTATGTGCACGATCCAGTTTTTTGGGTATGTTGTGGAAGTGGATCTTCGTTTTTATCACCTACATGATGGAATGATTGTATTGGATCGTATTTTAATACGTACGTACGTACGTACGTACATACGTATGTATGTATGTATGTATGTATGTATGTATGTGTGCGTGTTTATGTATTTATGTATTTTTGTGTATGTATGTATGTGTGTGCATCTATGTATGCTTGTGAATGTATGTTCGTGTACATAAATATATTTGTATGTATCTACGTGTCTGTATGTATACATATGTATATGTATATACACACAGACACACACATATATATGTACACACATACATACAAACAAACATACATACATACATACATACATACATACATACATATATACACACACACACACACATACATATACTAGCAATGCAACCCGGCATTACCCAGGTGTTATGACCTGCAGTCACATTGTATTATTTGACAGAATCCGCACACGAGGAGTATGAAACAAACAACTCTTCTTTATAAACATGTTTTTTGGTCATTTTATCATGCACAACGCTGCAGTTTCCGTCTACCACATCCAGTCGCAAGTCCGTGGTTGGCCTAGAGGTATAGTAAAAGACACTCGCCCAAGGTACTATGCAGAGGGATTGAACGTGGAACCATGTGGTTGGGAAGCAAACTTCTCAACCCAACAGTCATTCTTGCATTTAATATGTGTGTGTGTGTTTATATTTGTTATAAAATCGAGTATTGTGTCTCCACTATGTCAGGTAGCAGTTCATCAAGCTGAGATCTATAAAATAAATGCCAGATTGAAATATTTACTGAGGTCAGTATAATCAATTAAATTTTTTGAAGGTGATACCCTATAATGGCGAAAGTCGAAAGACTAAACCCAGTAAAATAACGTTTAAAGATTTAATGGTTTCCAGTTTAAGGTAATGGATTACTAACCACAAGATAACAAGTTCAAAACTTCGCATTGAACTTCCACTCTATACGATAACACTATATGTACATCTCAGTCTCCTTGACTTCGAACAATTAACAATTGTAATTTGAAGCTGAAAGGTTAGCACTAAGAAAGATGTTCTGGTTTCTTAAAAAATTATTGTGCAAAATATTCTGAGAAAAAGTATTCTTTTCACCACAAAACACACACACACACACACACACACACACACACACACACACACACACACACAAGTGTGTCTGAGCCCCTACAAATAGCAGCCAAATCTCTCTTAAAACCCTAACCCTTTCATCAAAAGAAAGACACAGATTGACAGTATTTGTGTATGAAGAAAAACAAACAAACAAACAAAAACTATGCGATGGATCTGCAACATCAGAGGCAACTCTGAGATAAACGGAACGAACATACTTCACATTAAAAGATTACCTACAAAACAATACTAATAAAGTTGACAGTATATCTTCGTAGTTTCATTCTTTGGTAAAACTCCATGTGTTTTAAGCATTTTCTCATTATGCTCTCTCTAAGATATGCTGTTCAGGCAGAGTTGCATACCTCATTCGGTAGCTGAACATTTACTGAATCTTTTGATACCTCATCCGTCAAAATCAGCAACTCAGTTTGTATGCGCACACATACAAACAAAATCAGTTTTATATTTTAAAATTTTGTTGTATTGAGATGGTTAAGAGATTTAAGAAGACTGACACAAGTAAATTTATATTCAAAAGCAAAACGAAAATGCTGTAATGGATAAAAAAAGAAGTTTCAGTTATTTTATGAACGATTAAAGAAAAGTAAGTGAAGTAAATAAAATAATATAAGATAAAATAAAATTAATATTTCGGGATATCAGTTCTTGCAAAAATCTCATGGTGTTGATAGATGCTACATACATGCATGCATGTGGCATCTATCAATCTATCCTTGTATACACATACACAAATATGAACAAGCATATATATATATATGCGTTGTATTTTTGTGTTTGCGTCCCCGTAATCTAGCGGTTCGATTAAAGTGACAGATGGAATAAGTACCAGGCTTTTAAAAAATAAGTCCTGGGGTCTATTTGTTCGACTAATACCCTTCAAGGTGGTGCTCCAACATGGCTGCAGTCAAATGACTGAAACAAGTAAAAGAGTAAAAAATATATATTTATTTACTTTAGCCGCTCATTCACGTTGCTCTTTCAAAACTGCTGGATGAGCGGAAAAAATTTCGACGACGTACTTAGCCTCCTGGTTTTAGGTAACATTGATTCCATTTCTCCACCCTCTTCATCGCATAACCTTGTGTTGGAGTTGTTATTGCTCTTCTTTTACAGCTCTAGGTCAGCTTTACTCCCGTAGTTCTATGACGTTCAGGCAGCTAATTATCAGAACGTCTTAGGCGTAATCTAAAATCGCGATGCGATCGACAGATTCCTAGTCACAAAATGCCTCCCCACCTCGCTGAAAGCCATACTCCAAAATACGCAATGTTGTGATGTATCGTATAGCATATTGTGTGACAGTATTCACACTATACCCTGTGATGTAATTAAGAGCAAATTTTCTTGGTTAAATTGTCAAAACAGAGCATCGCGAAAATGTGATAGTGTCAAACTAGAATAACCCCTAATTCTTGAAGCAAATAAAAATTCAGTTTTATCTCAAGTCATTTCATGGTTCGTTTAATCGTCCTCACTTCAGTAATAGGGATTTCATGTCATGCCTATCGTGGTTGAACTATATTTTATTCGATGTTCAGAACTATACGATATACTGGCGCTCAGCGCGGAAAGGACTGCAAAATATCGTTGGCTGTCGCACTCTTTCGCGTTCGGGGTGATTTCGTTTCGCTTATTTATGAGTGATGCTGTATTTTCAAACACAATACGTCTTTAAAGGGTTTTCACCTAGACGATGTACAGCAGCTACACAGCGTTTATCAACACTCATGCATTAAGTATGTTATATTGGTAATGCTTATACACATACACACATATCGAGGCGCATGACTCAGCGGCCAGAGCGTCGGGCTTATAATCCTGAGGTTGTGAGTTCGATTCCCAGATGTGCTGTGCTCTCTTGAGCGAGACACTTTATTTCATGTTGCTCCAGTACACTCAGCTGAAAAAAATAAGTTGCAACGTCACTAGTGCCAAATTGTACTGGCCTTTGCTTTTTCCTTGAATAACAACAGTGGTGTGGAGAGGAGAAGCTGGTACGCATGGGCAACTATTGGTATTCCACAAATAACCTTGCCCGGACTTGTGCCTCGGAGGGGAACTTTCTAGGTGCAATCCCATGATCATTCGTGACGAAGGGGATCTTTATACATACATATATATATAATATAATATATATATATATATATATATATATATATATATATATATATATATATATATATATATGGATATTTGACTGGAACCTACAGCTTTTGCTGCTTCAGGGTACGTTGTTTTGCTTTAATCATAAGAGGTTTTTTTTTTCTTTGTGTGTGTGTGTATGTGTGTGTGTGTATGTGTGTGCTTGCGCGCGAGTATATATATATATATGTGTGTGTGTGTGTGTGTGTGTGTGTGTGTGTGTGTGTGTGTGTGTGTGTGTGTGTGTGTGTGTGTGTGCAAATGTATACATATATTGATATACATATATAATAGATTGCCCTACAACATTGTTTGTACAGCTGTGTCTACACAGCTTGTCGCCAAACGATTGTTGTTATAAAAGTCCAGGTGAACACTGAATGCACAAACCTATGATCAAAGGCATTCCAGCCATGACCATTCGGTTTTTTAATATTCTTTTTCCAAGATGACGAATGAGTAGAGTTGTCAGTGCGAATGCTAAAATACTTTACAGTATTCCAGCTCTCTAACAGTCTGAGTTCAAAGCCTGCTGAGGTCAGCATTACTTTTATTCTTTGAGGGTCGTTGAAATGAAACGCGAGTTTAGAGTAGTGGACGGGTAGAATTGCTGGAGTTTGCAACGAAGTGCCTTGCGGTATTAGTTTCAACTGTTTGGCCCTTTTGGGTCGGTTTACTTTAATCCTTTACCCAGTTTCACACCACAGTTTCGGTCCTTGGTAAGTCTTAGCAGAATCCATTCTGCTGCTAGCATGTGAGGAGCAAAGCTTTTCAATTTGGGAATAACAACTTCCATTTATCACATCATTGTCGGAGTCTCTGAGAAAATAAAGGAGCATGGACGATGCCCCTCCCTTCCAGGCGCAGGCATAGATGTGTGGTTAAGAAGATCGCATTGCATTCATGCGGTTTCAGGTTCAGTTCCACTGTGCGACACTTTTGGAAAGTGTCTTCTAAATAAAGCCCCAGACCGACTGATGCCTTTTGATTGAATTGGGTAAACAGAGGCTGTGTGGAAGCTCGTCGAATACACACATACACACAAGCGCGAGCAAACATATTTCTATGTATGTATACACAAACACACACACACACACACACACACACACACAACACACACACACACACACACACACACACACACACACACAAGCATACATACATATAGATAGATATATATATATAGATTGACCGTTGACTGAACACTATTCAATTTTTTTTCTCCGTGTTTTTCTCCTTGTCTCCGTATTCTTTCTGTTGAAGAGCGTAGCTCGAAACGTCAAAGACTTTCCGTATTCCCGAGCGTCATACTAATATATACTTTTGTTATTTACACCACCTGTCCTCGTCTGTTGTTATTATTTGTATATATATATATATATATATATATATATATATATATATATATATAGCCTTTCCTGTTTGTTTTCACTGTCCTGTTTGTGTTACCTATTTTGACCCTTAATTTGCTTTGCGGGATCATCTGTTTTATCGAAAGCGTATATTGTTGTTAAATGCTTGAAATACGAGTCTAGAAAAACAGCCAACAACTGATGGAGGGCCATTCTTTTTGTTGTTTGTTTTGTTTTCCATTTGTGTCTTTCGTTGTTCGAAAGAATAATTCATGTTCCTTGTACTCGTGCTTCGTACTTTTTTGTTGTACACGTTTCATGACGTCCTGTGTCCACACATGCATATATATATTATATATATATATATATATATATATTATATATATATATATATATATATATATATATATATATATATATATATATATATATATGTCTATGTGTGTGTGTGTTTGTGTGTGTGTATATATTTGTGTCTGTGTTACTTTTGACCACTTGTCAACCTGTGCTGATTTGTTTACATCTCCATAACTTAGCAGTTCGGCAAAAACGTCCGATAGTATAAGCGCCGGACTTAAAAAGAACCCCAAATAACATAAATACCGGAGGTCGTTTGTTTGGCTAAAACCTTTCAAAGGTCGCCGCAATTCAATGCATGAAACAAGTAAAAGAAGATTATTCAATATCTTCCTGTTTAAGCTGGTAAGTTGCACGCGAGTGTATGCGTGTGTTCACCTCTAGGGCCGAAACGTACTGTCGTTTAAACAGGTTGAATGTCCAGTCAGTCGCGCCAAATCATGTATCCAAGCATCTTCGCCCAAATTCCTCATTTCAACCGACGTTTTGAATCCCCTTTTTAATCATATAACAATGGGTCCAAGGATTGAAAGGGCAGAGTAGATTTCGTAAAAGTCATTTTTATTATTTTCCACAGAGTAAAGGCGGTGAGCTGGCAGAGTGGTTAGCACGCTGGGCAAAGTGCTTAGCGATACTTCGTCTGTCTTCACGACCTGAGTTCAAATTCTACCGAGGTTGATTTTGCTTTCCATCCTTTCGGGGTCGATAAATTAAGCCCCAGTGAAACACTGGAGTCGATGTAATCGACTAGTCCCCTCCCCTAAAATTTCAGGGTCTTGTGCCTTTAGTAGAAGGGATCATTTTCCTCAGAGTGTACAGCATCCTTAATCGAGTTATTTTTAAAAGATTTCGTTGTTGTGTAAATGCTGCATAACTGCCGAATACTCGATGTTTAGTTCTCAGGCAAACTATTTTGCGTGGGCCCCATTTCAAAAATAGCTCGCAGTTGTTGTTAATCGCAGACGGTCTTTTGATAACATTTTTATTTTGAAGGTTTTCTTCTCGATTACCAAATTTTGAGAATCAAATTTGAGCTGTAGGACGGCCGACAGTCCGCCGGCCAAATGCTTGGTAAATATTATGAACGGTTACTACAGCTTAACATTCCATTTTGAACACATACTATGATATAGTTGGAATTTGTGTTTTTTCCAAGCTTTAATTTGATAGCCTAAAATAAACAAAACTAAAATAAAATAAACAATGAAAGCAGAACCATTAACATAAATCAAGATAAATATATCTGCACGTATATGTGTATGTGTGTGTGCATGTGTTTATACACATATGTGCATGCGCGCGTGCATATATATATATATATATATATATATATATATATATATATATATATATATATATATATATATATGTACATATATATACACACACATATATATACACATACACACACATATATATATGCATACATACATACACACATGTATACACACATATGCACATATGCAGATACACAGAAACAAAGAGACATACATACCAACATGCATGCATTCACATATTCAATTAATTATACGTACACTTTATTCAAATAATTGCCATCATCAAACTTCACGGCCTTAAAAATTCAAGGTGTGCGAAGCTAGAAAGATATAGTCATTGTTATATTATCCCTAAACAAATCGGGATGGTCACTGTTTAAATGTATTTGATTCTTTGATTCTGTCTAGTTAATCACGTTTATCCCAGGGCTAAACAACGACAACATTATTATACGCATATACAAAAACGCATGCACACATACACATGCAAATACATATATACATACATATATACATACATGCTCACATATATATATGTATGTGCATGTGTATGTGTTTGTGTGCATGCGTATACAAATACCGTATTTTAACGTGTATAAGAAACGCTCGTGCATAAGGAAACCCCGAAAGTTTAGGAAGTTAAAATTTGGAAAAAAGGTTTTGTAAGGGATTATAATACTATCATGCATAACAAACTCACGTATTTTTTAAACCTAATTTTAGACAAAAAAGGTTTCCTAATGCATGTTAAAATACGGTACATACACATTTACATACACACACAAATACAAACATGCACGCGCGCACACACATGTATAGCATGGTGGTGTACTGGACAGAATTAGCATAGAAATCCTGTCTAGACACCCCGGTGACGCATCGTTGCGGCAAATACAGGAGTCGGTCTTCATAACTGAAACGCAACCAATTTTGAACACCAAATACACGTAGATGAGGGCCTTACAATTGCCCGTGGTTGCATGTGTTGTTCACACATATGATGCGGAATATGAACGTAAATAAATTAATTAAAATGTCTCTATATGATCTGATATAAACGAAATTGTTACAAACACACATATAGACGCACATACTTACATATAAGCACGAACACGTAAGTACGTGCACACATATGAACGTGCACACATACGAGCTTGCACACACTCACAGGCTCATACCAAACAGTTTCAAAACAACGCCAAAACAACGCCAGATCATACATTCAAAATAAATGGAAGTGGAGAGACAAGTTACTCAAGAGATTGCAAGAGTGCAATGAAATAATTTAAGAAAAAACTATATAAATTAATAAAGGACTGAACCAGTGCGTGTGTTTATTACCGGCATAATGCCTCTCCCAAGGTTTAATTGTATTTCTTTCAACACACGTATCTACATCAAGAATCTTGCACACGAAATACACATACGAAATAATTTTTAATTTAGTATACTTAAATTATTATACATTTTCTATATATCTTCTCTATTGATGTTAATAAGGTGTATATACTTTATCATGCTTTTAGGGATTATGCTATTTTATTCCTTTTCTATGGTGTTCTGCCCTACCTGATTATTTTATTATTTTATAATAGCCTTTATCTATTTATAAAATAAATCTAATTTTTGTACCTCTATAAATTCATACTTAAATTATATAAAACAATACTGGTATATTCACTACTTAAAAGAAACTGCTTAGATTATAATTTAATTAATATATAGTTAGCATGTTCTTTTACCTCAGTACTCCTTTATTAAATACCAGTAAATACCAATTGATCAATCTTCACAGATACTATCTGATAAGTTAGTATTTAAGCATATAATACGTATAAATATTAAACTATTTCTAGATAATTTCTTTTCCTCCCTCTATTGTGGTAAAAGTTTGGTATATACTCAAAAGTATTAAAAAAACTTTTTAGCCTTTTGTTATAATATTCTTCTTCATAATTTCCTGAATAATCCTAAACTTTAACTTTATACAATATGACAATATCGTTTAAAATATTTTGCTATAGTTCCACATCATAGGATTTCCCCTGTTTCATTATCAATGGCCTACTATTGGATTGCCCCTTTAATTGTCAGCTAATATCTTGATTTAAGATTTGCTTTACCAAATCTTATTATATTGCTTCAAATAAATATTGATAGTTTTTTATGACTATACACACTATAATTTCTGTTGACTCCTTCAGCCCCACTTCCTAGCAGGCATTACTCCTTGTTCTTTTGGCCTTATATATACAAAGATTTGATAAACTAGTCTATAAATTAAAATTGACCTCATAAAACAGTGACAAGCAAAATCTGTAACAAGTTTTCTTCCTGATACCTTAGTAGCTTCTAAGCTGAAGTGAAGACAGCATGTTCTTTGTCTATCTCCTTATCTTCTTGGAGATTTTAGGTAAAATTATACCAATGTGTCCATCTGTTTTAATTTAATTAAATTCTATGTCTTTATGCAGCTGAGGATTGCTCTGCATTTAAATTGATGTAATGACTGCTGTGTTCAGTTAAATGGAGCTGCTTGAAGCGATCGTACTGCATTACCTCTGGATATCCTTGTTGCTTATTTTGATTTTAATCACCTTATTTTGAAGTTGTATGGATAATACCATACTAAATTCTGGTGCGTCAACTTAAGTACCATATTCATCTGAATCTATATTTTTGCTATATCATAAATAATGTGTATATATATATATATATATATATATATATACATATATATATATATATGTATTATGTGTGTGTATGCATATATATATATATGTGCGTGTATTTGTATATACATATACATATATATTACACATATATACGCACATATATATATATATATATATATACGCTCACACATACACTTTAAAATACAAACACACACAGCAATATTAGTAATGGTGAGTAGTGAAGATATGTTTATGGCACCCATCTAATCCCATGACATGAATGAAGTTCCAAATGTCTTGGTGAAGTATCTTAATGAAGTTTTATTACAATCCCCTCTTCTCTTTTATTGCCTTAAAACCTACTTAAACTATTATTTCTGTCATCGTTCTATTCTCTCTGTCTCACTCACTCACTCTCATCTCCCTCACTCACTTTCTCTCTTTCTTTCTCTCTCACGTTCTCACTCTCTCATCCTTTCTCTCTATTGCTATCTCTTTTTCTCAGTATATCTCTGCTGTATGCAACAACACCCACTCTTCCTTTCCTTTACAACTTTCCTTTCGATTCTTTATAATTTCTTTCTTTCTTTCTTTCTTTCTTTCTTTCTTTCTTTTTTCTTTCTTTCTTTCTTTCTCCTTCCTTCCCTCTTTCATTCTTTGTTTGTTTGTTTGTTTGTTCGTTCGTTCGTTCCTTCCTTCCTTCCTTCCTATTTTCTCACCCCCATCACCTCTTTCCCTCACACACTCTCAGTCATTATACATAACACCTTTCAGTCTTTCCTTTGATTTCTTTGCTATTTTCCTTTCTTTTGTCTTTCATTCTCTTTATCTGTTACCCTTTCCTCTCTCTCTCACTCCCTCTCCCTCTCTCTCCCATTCTCCCTCCTCTCCCCACTCTCCACACCCCCTTCGCTCTCATCCTTCCGTCCTTTTCCATTTGTCTGTATTCAAAGCAACAACAAATATAGTAGATTTATTGATGCAGCTTCCTAATGGAGTGTGGAATGCAGCTATCCACTTAACTAAACAGGGATAAAAACAGACAGATTGAGAGAGAGAGAGAGCGGGCAAGTGAGAGAGAGAGAGAGAGAGAAAGAGAGAGAAAGGGAGAGAGAAAGGGAGAGAGAATGGGCGAGAAAGTAAGAGAGGTGCTGGAAGTAGGTGTGATGATTAAATGGTATTATAAATCATCCGTGTATTGACGATGCTCTCCACTCAATATGCTCGGTGTGTATTGATACTGGGCAATCGATCGCAACGTTCAGGAGAATGTTTTGTGATGTTTCCTCCGGCTCTTACATTCAGAGTTCAAATCCCTGCGAAATCAATTGGCAAAAAGCATAGACGGCTTCGATGGCAGAGCCCTGAGAACTATCGAGAACATCAGATGGTAGCATCACATTTGCAACAAAGAACTGCATGCGCACACACATCAGCCTGTATCCTACCGCCTCATAGCTATTTGCTGAATGCGCTGGTACGGACATGTTCGCTGTCTCCCGCTAGATCGTCTTACCAAGGCCTCACTCGCGTCCGACGCACCATCTGCGGGATGGAAGAGGCCCCGTGGTAGGCCCCGTGGCAGGTCCGTGGCAGGCCTCATGGCAGGCCCCTTGACAAGCCTCGAGGGAGGAACCGTGGTTAATCCAGCGCTGCATATTATCATCAATGGGCACAAGGTGGGCTGTTTAGTTAAGAAGGCTGTTTCTTTCACAGTTACGTGATTCTGGGCGTCTATCGTACTATTATACAGCACTTTGGCAAGGCAATTGTCTTCCGCCGTAGCCTGAAGTCAATCAAAGCCTTGAGAAATTTTGTCGACGGTAATTGTGCGGAAGCCCGTCAAATGGATGGTTCTTGCCTTTGTGTAGCAGATGCAATCCACTCCCCAATTTATTCCTGCTAATTGGCTCTTGGGTGCTTTTAGACGTTTAACACTACTGATCAACAGAGAATTCCGTCACAACACGCGCGCGCACACTCACACCTGCACACACACACACACACACACACACACACACGATAGCTCCCAAAAGCTCATTGGCACCAGCTTTCCTCCTCTGACTAAGCCCTAAAGACCACCCCAATTCCATTACACCATAACTTCTCCCCGCCCCCACCAACCCTACCCTCAGTTAAATTCCAACGGATCTATCTATGCCGTGTCTGCAATCCATTTTTACAGTTAGTATATATTTTGCTGCAGACAGCCAGACAATCACAAAGACATTAAGAGAAAGCACGAAACAGGAGAGAAGGAGAGAGAGAGAGAGAGAGAGAGAGAGAGAGAGAGAGAGAGAGAGAGAGAGAGAGAGAGATAGAGGGGAGGGAGGGAAAGAGTTGGAGTCAGAGATGAGAGAATGAAAAGTAGTAAGAGGATAAGGACTTGAGTAGGTAAAGAGCGAGCGGAAGATCAAGCAAAAGTTTCCTACCTTTAACCGTAGGAGACCCACCATAAAGAGTATATTAACATATCTATCTATCTATCTATCTATCTATCTATCTTTATCTCTCTCTCTGTCTATCTATTCATCCATCCATCAGTCAGTCTGTCTGTCTGTCGATCTCTCTCTCTCTCTTTCTCTCTCTCTCTCTCTCTCTCTCTCTCTCTATATATATATATATATATATATATATATATATATATATATATATACACAGAGAGAGAGAGAGAGTGAGAGAGAGAGAGAGAGAGAGAGATCATATGTATGCATGTGTGTTATGAGTGCCTCTTAGCCGCTTCAACAACCTTTTTTTTTAATAGCAAGAAGTAGCTGGAACTGGTGTTGACGTGTATATAGCAAAAGCTGGAAACACAATCTTTGGGTGTGCGTAGAAAATATGGTGATACAAAACACATTAAAGCAACATGAGTTGATAAACTTTAAAAAAAAAATGCACGTTGATTTATAAATTCACAACAGATAACAAACCAGGAGCAGCTGAAGTGCTAAACAGTGTTTGATGAATATTAGGATGAGTGTTTTCTGCTATATAAAGTTGTTTCCGAAGCTTTGGAATTGTTGCAGTGGTTCTCAACCAGGTTCTATAAGACCCCTGGGGTTTATATAAGATTTTTAGGGATTCATCCAAGCAAAGTTGAAATTCTGAGGATCCATAGTAGAAAAAATGGATCATTTTGGTTTGACGGGCAACACTTGTTTTCTCAACGAAACACTTTCAAACTTGGGACACTGGTAGAATGTGTCATATAAAACATCTTTTTCTCTTAGCCTTCTTAACAAAAAATTGTACATCGCAAGTTATTTCATATTAAAGTTGTCGTATTTCTGTAATTTCAACCAATCACTGACGTCTATTCAGCTGAATACAGTTAGTGCTGTTTTGTAAACAATAAATTTTTGCCGGTGTCAAGTGTGTTATTCCCTGTTTAATTATATCATTATTCCCTAGTAAGGGTTTAGGGTTTTAGGGTTAGGGTTCGGGTTTTAGAGTTAGGGTTAGGGTTTTAGGGTTAGGGTTTTAGGGTTAGGGTTGGGGTTAGGGTTAAGGTTATGGCAAAAATAATCATAACCCTAACCGTAATCCTAAAACTAACCCTAACTCTAAAACCCGAACCCTGACCCTAAAACCCTAAAGCTAAAACCAGTACAAACGCACGAACGATGTCATAAATAACAGTGACAAACGAAATATATACCACTGATAGTTGTTGTTGACAAACAACGGCACTAATTTTATTCAAGTGAAAAGATCCCATGACACCGTTGTTTACATTCCACGGCGTAATTGTTTTCACCTCAATAGACGTCAGTGATTGGTTGAAATTACCGAAATACGACAATTTTTTACATGAAATAATTTCGAATACAAAATTTTTTATCTGTTCTATAACACAAAATATACAAGCATTCGAAGTTTGAAAGTGTTTCGGTACCAAAAACACTTCATAAAACATAAATGAAAAATGTTGCCCGTCAAACCAAAACGATCCGAAAAAATTTGCTTTAGATATATTTATTACAAAAAACAGCTACTTTTTTCTTTCTCGAATGTTTTATATGCTTCCGACCATTGAAGCATGTTCTCTCTGAGAGTTCTCTTGCAAACTTACATAAATGAATGAGTGAAAAACAAAACAGCAATTTTGAAAGTACCAATAGAACTAGTTTTTAAGTAATAAATGGCTGTTGGGGTTCACTAAAATAGCATCGAACTCACTCCGTTGATAGCAACGACTGAGATTTTAGTACAAGTGGTTGAGTACTCCACAGACACGCATATCTTTAAAGCAGTTCTCAGGGAGATACTGCATGACACAGGATGTGACACTGCTGGCGCTTTGAAAAACAGGTACTACACATTTCTTCTGGTCGAGTGGACTGGTGCACTGTGAAATAAAGGGTTTTGCTCAGGGACACAACGCACCGCCGAGTATCGAACACGCGACCTTACGATTATGAGCCGAAAACTCTAACCACTAAGCCACGCACCTTTACCAGAATAAAATAGCAATCAAAGGGCTCCATATATTAAAAAAATGGTTGAGAACCACCGTGTTAGAGGTATGAAGAGATGAAATTTTCCTTTCGGTGGAATAACTGTAGTCTCAGCAAAAGGTTTTTCGTCGCTCATTTCAGTTGAGCCAAAAGTCCACAAGAGATGACCAAAATACAAAGCTACTCGATATTGCCAAACTGAAAGTAGACACAAGAGTTGGCTTTAACAAAGCAATATTCAACTGATTTTCAAGGCGGCGAGTCATCAGAAACGTTAGCACGCCGGACGAAATGCTTAGCGGTATTTCGTCTGTCTTTACGTTCTGAATTCAAATTCCGCCGAGGTCGACTTTGCCTTTCATCCTTTCGGGGTCGATAAATTAAGTACCAGTTGCGTACTGGGGTCGATCGAATTGACTAGCCCCCCCTCTCCCAAAATTTCGGGCCTTGTGCCTAGAGCAGAAAAGAATATTCAACTGATTTTCCTATAACGTTTTTCTAACTTGCTGAAAGCGTTGTACCCGATCAAAATGGAAACATCTGTTTCTGATGTTAATGATCTGCATCATCTATTACCTTTTTTTGTTTTATATTCTATTTGTTTTGGACTACGGCCATGCTGGGGCACCACATTGAAGGGTTCATTCGAACAAATTAACACCCCCCCACCTCAAACTTACTTATTCTTTCTACGTCTGGCATTTACTTATTCTATCGGTGACTTTTTGCCTATCTGCTATGTTACGGGGATGTAAACAAACACCGGTTACCAAGCGGTAGTGGTGTGGAGTAAACACAGATACAAAGACACATACATGCATACATACATACATATATACACACACACACACAAATATATATATATATATATATATATATATACGACAGGCTTCCACACAGTTTCATTGTACCAAATTCACTCACAAGGTATCAGTCGGCTAGGCACTATAGTCGAAGACATTCATTCAAGGTGTCGCGTAGTGGAGCTGAATCCGAAACTTCGTGGGTGCCAAGCAAGCGTCTTACCACATAGCCATGGCTGCGCCAGTTAATAAACTAAAAAAAAACTCTTCCCCTTCGTACGACACAACTTTCAACGAACACAAACAACTCCTAAAACAAGCAATACTTGCGCTAACAATTAAAGCTGCTAAGATAATGATCAATGACCGAATAAGCCAACAATTATTATAAGGAGATGAATTTGTTTTATTTCATCTGGGGTGTATTCGATTCCATTATATCGTTTCCCACGCGCTAGGAAGCAGTGCAGAATTAGCCCGAAAGATCGTTGTTCTTGACAAAACTTCCAGTACACTCTCATTCGTATCAATCATATCAATCATTTAATATATATACATATATATATATATATATATATATATATATATATATATATATATATATATATATATATATATATATATATGTTTATAGGCCAAGACGTATTTTAATGGGTAACGCCTAACGGCC
>NC_142932.1:2267237-2277237 GCF_046866305.1 Octopus bimaculoides | reverse complement strand
GGTATTGAACAACGAGAATATTTTTAAAAAATCCAAAACAAAACAACAAAATAATGTGCAGTAAATAAATCATTGAGGCTAATTACTGAAATTATAACTGTAAAGTTGAGCAAAGGTATCAAATGCCTATATTTCCCCCGTCATAACTTACCCAGTGATCGCCTTGCATTACACTACCTCTCGTCTGACCGGATTGAAGCGTCTGCTCTTCCACTTCTTGTGGATGGGACGTGGTCCACTGCTCAGGTGCTCCATCTGTTGCCTGCACCTTCTGGAAGCTGGATTTGGCATGCCGTGGCCGTTGCACACGCTGAAGCTGCATCACACTCAGAGTTCTCTGGAAGGTGAGGAGGTATGGTCTCCGACTGCCAGGTACATTTTTCTGCAGCTCATCTTTTCGGTGGAGCTGCAGTCCTGAGTCAAGAATAGAGCTCGAATTGGTGCCTGGCATCCGGAATGCAGGTCAGGTGCTCACTGCCCGCTACCAGCCGAGCAATGAGGTCGGTGGAAGTTCCACTTTATGCAATATATAGAAGGATAGTGATAGTTAAGACATATGACATTCTCGGGAAAACAAGATGAAATAGCTGGTTTGCTCCGGAAGATTCTCGACCCGGGGGTTGCTATGCACAACATCCAGAAATCTAGGATAAGTCTGGCAGAGCTACCAACGGGCACGACCGGGCTAAGCCCAAACCAAAAACATGAACCACATTTATGAGTTGGGGGAGGCGGAAATTTTCCCCGAATATAATTTTATTTGACATATGGAATAAATTAGACTTTTTGAGTTTTTGTAGGGCCGAACCAGATAATCATTTCCGAAGTCTACTGTTAGCAATATTGTTTGAAATAATACACTGCATGAGAGGGTCTCTTCCATCCAGATAATGCTTGACCTCACACTGCACAAGTCACTAAAAATGTTCTGAAGAGTCAGATGGAAAAAGAGAAAAAGAAAAAAGAAAATGCGGCGGCACCCTCCATATTCTCCAGATGTGTTTTAAACAAACTTCCATAACTTCCCAAAACCATTTCGACGGGAAAAGTATGGCTTGTAGGAAAGATACAGAAAATTAATAAAATATGTATTTTAATTCAAAAGAAAATTTCGAATACGATATTCAAAAAGTTACAAACAGATGGAGAGAAAATGAAGAAAATGAAGAAAATTAGAAAGATAATATAATTTCAGTATTAAATATCATGTTTGTACTTTTAAATGAATATTGAAAACCGGACAGAACTTTGTATATAATCTTATGTATGTATGTATGTATGTATGTATGTATGCATGCTTGTATACATGTATGCATGTACGTATGTATGTATGCATGCATGCGAACATGTACGTATGTATGTGCGTGCTTATGTATGTATGTATGTGTATGTGTGTATATATTTTACTCTTGTACTTGTTTCAGTCACTTGACTGCGGCCATGCTGTAGCACCGCCTTTAGTCGAGCAAATCGACCTCAGGACTTATTCTTTGTAAGCCCAGTACTTATTATATCGGTCAATTTTGCCGAACCGCTAAGTTACGGGGACGTAAACACACCAGTATCGGTTGTCAAGAGGGGACAAACACAAACACATACGACGGGCTTCTTTCAGTTTCCGTCTACCAAGTCCACACACAAGGCTTTGGTCGGCCCGAGGCTATAGTAGAAGACACTTGCCCAAGGTGCCACGCAGCGGGACTGAACCCGGAACCATGTGGTTGGTTAGCAAGCTACTTACCACACAGCCACTCCTGCGCCTCCGCCCTGTTTTTTCCTGTACGCCTATAGACACGTACAAGGAACTTTGTATGTGCGTGCGCATATTGATATATGCGTACATGCGATAATATACTCAGTTTTAGACGCGTTTTGACCTTGTCACTACACAGTAATTTCCCTTTGTTTTTAATGGTCACTTTTCACAGGAATTTTCAATGGCTGGATAACTGAAGGGATGTTGGCGTGGGCTCCCACCCTGGCATCCGAAACTCGGAGTCTTATCATGGCTACTGAATAAGTGTCACATATTTTTACAGATATATATATATATACATATATATTGTGTATAGGCTTGGCTGTGGAGCAAGAAGCTTGCTTCTCAAGCACATGGTTCCAGGTTCAGTTCCACTGTGTGGCGCCTTGGGTAAGTGTCTTCTCCTAAAGCCTCGGGCTGACCAAAGCCTCCTGAGTGGGTTTCATAGACGGAAAGAAGCCCATCGTGTATACGTATATATATATATATATGTATATATATATATATATATATATATATATACACACACACACATATATATTATACATAATTAGAATAAAATCATTATTTAATGATTTATCAGTGGCCAGCATGCTAAAAATACAATAATGGTTAAGTTATATTCAAATTATAATAAGGGTGCTGAATGGTTACAACACCTCTGCAAGAAATAGACCCCAAATGCTCTATGAACCACTTAGTTTATTACTCCACTACGCAAGATTATAAGCGAGGAAAAATAGATAGAAAGGATTTATAAAATAATTTATATATATATATATATATATGTGTGTGTGTGTGTGTGTGTGTATATATATATATGTGTGTGTGTGTGTGTGTGTATGTATATGTATATATCTATATGCGTGTGTATATATATATATGTATGTATGTATGTATGTATGTATATGTGTCTGTGTTAGTCTCACCCCCATCACTTAACAACCGATGTTGGTGTGTTTACGTCCCCGTAACTTAGCAAAAGAGACCGATAGAATAAGTACTAAGGCTTACAAAGGATAAGTCCTGGGGTTGATTTCTTCGGCTAAAAGCTCTTCAAGGCGGTGCTCCAGCATGGCCGCAATCAAATGCCTGAAACAAGTAAAAGAATAAAAGAAGGCACACGCACACACTCACACACACACACTCACATATGATTGTATGTGCGTTTACGCGTACGCATGTGTGAAAATGTATGTATGTACAGAGGGAAAGACAGAGAGTGAGTGAGTGAGTGTGTGTGTGTGTGTATGTGTGTGTGTGAACATTTGAAAAAGATGAAGTAGAAATTTGTTGTTGGCACTCCGTCGCTTACGACGTCGAGGGTTCCAGTTGATCCGATCAACGGAACAGCCTGCTCGTGAAATTAACGTGCAAGTGGCTGAGCACTCCACAGACACGTTTACCCTTAACGTAGTTCTCGGGGATATTCAGCGTGACACAGTGTGACAAGGCTGACCCTTTGAATTACAGGCACAACAGAAACAGGAAGTAAGAGTGAGAGAAAGTTGTGGTGAAAGAATACAGCAGGGTTCACCACCATCCCCTGCCGGAGCCTCGTGGAGCTTTAGGTGTTTTCGCACAATAAACACTCACATCGCCCGGTCTGGGAATCGAAACCGCGATCCTATGACCGCGAGTCCGCTGCCCTAACCACTGGGCCATTGTGCCTCCACGAAGTAGAAATACGGATAGGCGAAAAAGACAGGCATACTAACAGATATACCAACGTACAAACAACCATTGAATAAGAATGTGAAATGGCGGTGCTGGTGATGGTGGTGGTGGTGGTGGTGGTGGTGGTGGTGGTAATGCGGTGCTGATGGAAGTGGTGACGGAGTGACAGTTGAAACATTCTTCGTCAGACACGTCCTGATTGGTCTAAAGAAAATATTGTCACTTGAGCACACCACCACCACCACCACCGCCACCACCACCACCACCACCACCACCACCACCAATACCACAATTATCACTACCAACACGATCACCTCCGCCCTCACCTCCGCCGACTGCGTCACCACCTCATCACATCAATACATTCAGTTCAGTTCCACCACCCACCCACCCCACACTGCACACCTATTTTCACTCCCCTCTCACTCCCCCCCCACCGCTGCTGCACTTTATTTCTTTCGAGCCACTCCTCGGCCCGAAACTATTTCTGCAGTACCCCCACCCCATAACCAATCCCCCACCCTATCACACTCACAGTCCCCCCCCACCTCTCCACTAACATCACCGTGTCAGTGTCACACCAGTCACAGCAGCAGCACCACCACCACCACCAACAACAACAACTACTACTGCTACGACTCCTACCACTACTACCACCACTATCATTCACTACGACGACGATGACCATCACCACCACCACCACCACCACCACCACCATCAATGTTGATGCTGGTGCCCGCTGCTGCTTCTTCAACTACTACTACTACCACTACTACTGCTGCTGCTGCTGCAAACCACCTACCGACTCAACAATGCGCATGTCTCTCTCTACGCGAAGGATCAAAGAACAAGAGTAATTTTTCTTTTTTTTATCGTAAATGGAAAGAAGTTTTAAAATATTTGGTGGCTAATAAATACATGTGACATGACAGACGTTAGATTTTCAGTACCGTCGAGCTGGCAGAATCGGTAGCACGCCGGGCGAAATGCTTGACGGTATTTCGTCTGCCTCTGAGTTCAAATTCCGCTAAGGTCGATTTTGCTTTTCATCCTTTTGAGATCGATAAATTTAGTACCAGTTGAGTATTGGAGGTCGATGTGCGACTGTCTCCTTCCCCTACAAACTTGTGTCTATAGTAGAAAGGATTATTCTCAGAACCCATTTTACGTAATTTTAAAAAAATGTTTTTAGTCATGAAATTAAGGGCTTCTTTTCATGCTTGATACATTTTATTGATATTTTTGCCGTCATCTTAAGGCGGCGTGCTGGCAGAAACGTTAGTACGCCGGGTAAAATGCTTAGGTCGACTTTGCCTTTCATCCATTTGGGGTCGATAAATTAAGTACCAGTTGCATACCAGGGTCGATCTAATCGACTGGCTTCTCCCCCAATATAACGGGCCTTGTGCCTAGAGTAGAAAAGATTATTTTTGCCGTTATCTTTTAATATTTTTACCTGTTCCACGCATTGGACTATGGGTATGCTGGGGACATTGGCTTGAAGGGTTTTAGAGGGACAAATTGACTCAAAACTTATTTCTTTTTAAGTCTGCTATTTAATTTATCGGTCTCTTTTGCCGAACCGCAAAATTAGTGGGACGTAAACAAACTAAAACTGATTGCCAAGAGGTGGCGAGAAACCACCACACACACACGATCAGTTTTTCTCATTTTCCGTGTAGAAAATCAACTTGCAAGGCATTTTCCGACACGGAGCTATAGCAGAACACACTTGCCCGAGGTACCATGTAGTGGGATTGAACCCGAAACTAGTGGTTGAGAAGCAGCCTTCTTACCGTACTGTCATGTGCATTTTATTGCATATATGTAACGTTATTCTAAAAGTTTAAGAATGTTACCAGTTTACAGTATTTTTCTTTTCTACATCGACTTCAGTGCGTAACTGGTACTTATTTCTTCGACCCCGAAAGGATGAAAGGCAAAGTCTGCCTTGGTGGAATTTGAACTCAGAACGTAGCGACGAGCGAAATACCGCTAAGCATTTCGTCTATCGAGCTAACGATTCTACCAGCTCGCTGCCTTTTAGCTTACAATATTTTTATTTGATAGTTTATATATTTTTGTTTTGATTTTTACACATGTTCATTTTTACACGAGCGAAATTGTATTTTATATAAGGTAAAAATCCCTTATAGCCACGGAATTGCACCCAGAAAGTCACCCGCCGAGGTACAAGTCTGGGTACGACTTTGTGGAAGACCCGCAGTCGCCCATGCATACCAGTCTTTGTGGATTACCAGTCTCCCCCTCTCCACCGTTGTTAAACCAAACGCCGATACTTGGAACCAGCTTATTGAACTGGAGCAACGAGAGATGAAGTGTTTTGCTCAAGAGCACAAAACACAGCCCGGTCCGGAAATCGAACTCACTACCTCATGATTGCGAGTTCGACGCTCTAATCACGGAGCCATACGCCTTCACATTTCTATTTCAATGTTTCATATTTGATATACAATGTTATGCCTAGTTTGGTGTGAAAATTCTAGACAATATTGTTTATGAATAGAAACTTCAAATTCTTGCAGCCACCAGACTAGTTTACTGGTACCTTGCACTGCATAGTATAAATAATCTTGTATTATTGATATAATATACATGTACTAGTGTTTCATTTAATTATCTAAATATATTTCATATTTGTTTAATTAACAGTGTTTTGACCAAGGTGACTATCCATTTCCCGGAAAAACCAGTAATGAGGAAATGGCTTTGGAATAAAAGGTCTTGGAAACTCGGTGTTGTATGTGTACCAATGAAATAGAAAAATGCTGTACCAATTTTGCAAAATCAATGTAGTGCCTGTACAAATGAAATAGAAAATAGTTGTAGCAATATTTATTTTTTTATTGCCCACAGGGAGCTAAACATAGAGGGGACAAAACAAGGACGGACAAAGGGATTAAGTCGATTACATCGACCTCAGTGCGTAACTGGTACATATTTAATCAACCCCGAAAGGATGAAAGGCAAAGTCAACCTCGGCTAATTTTGGAAATACCGCAAAATATTTCGCCCGGCGTGCTAACGTTTTTGCCAGCTCGCCGCCCAAAATATATTCTTTTCTACTCTAGGTACAAGGCTCGAAATTTTAGTGGAGGGGGCCAGTCGATTAGCTCGACTCCAGTACGCAACTGGTATTTAATTTATCGACCTTGAAAGGATGAAAGGCAAAGTCGAACTCGGCGGATTTTGAACTCAGAACGTAACGGCAGACGAAATTCCGCTAAGCATTTCGCCCGGCGTGCTAACGATTTGCCAGCTCGCCGCCCTATGAAGTTGTACCAAAACTATAAAATCGATGTGATACCTGTACCAATGAAATAGAAAAATGCTATACCAATAGTATACGTATCTAGGAAGGCGGCGAGCTGGCAGAAACGTTAGCACGCCGGGCGAAATGCTTAGCGATTTTTCATCTGCTGTTACGTTCTGAGTTCAAATTCCGCCGAGGTCGACTTTGCCTTTCATCCTTTCGGGGTCGATAAATTAAGTACCAGTTACGCACTGGGGTCGATATAATCGACTTAATCCGTTTGTCTGTCCTTGTTTGTCCCCTCTGTGTGTAGCCCCTTGTGGGCAGTAAAGAAATAGGCATTACGTTCGTCTTTACATTTTGAGTTCGAATTCCGCCGGGATCGACTTCACCTTTCATCCTTTTGAGGTTGATAAAATAAGTGCCAGTCGAGCACTGGGGCCGATGTAATCGATTTAGCTCCTCACCCAAAATTGCTGGCCTTGTGTTAAAATTCTAGGGTATAAAAAAATAGATGCCTTACTGGAGGTTCACCAAGAAAACATCTGGTCAACAAATCGCAGTCTTTGGTAGCAGTAAAAATCTGAACGAAAGAAATTAAAGGAAAAAAAAAACAAAAAAAACCCGTGCGATATATTTCTGACCAGCAATGTCGACTGAGTATTAATTATTTCTTCCTAGTAGGAAAGATTAATTACTTATGATACGAGTTGTAAGTCATATGCGGAGTTTTATTTAAAACAATATAAAATTACTAATTTGCTCACCCCATTAGTTTATTTTGAGCTGTTTTATGAAACATCCTCGGACAACTATACATATGTGCATGTGTGTGAGTGTGTATATACCTGTGTGTAAGTATGTGTGTGTGTGTGTGTGTGTGTGTATGTGTGGAAACCTACCATTAGCATGGCGCCAGTCTGTATAATAACAACACGTCTCTTGATTTATATCTACTATTTATGTATATATAAATAAAGGAAATGACAATTCCTAAACTTCAAAAAATTGTTGTAAATCCTTTTGATGTGCAAAATATTTAAATAATTCTTATGGTGCCGCTCACGCATCTACTTCATTTCATTTTTATTTTTTTTACTTGTTTCAGTCATTTGACTTGCGGCCATGCTAGAGCACCGATTTAAGGGGTTTTTAGTCGAGGAAATCGACCTCCAAGATTTATTCGATACATAATAACTATTGTCAACTTTTTTCAGTGTCATGTAACAAAGTCTGTTTGAATTCTGAAGAAAGCAGCCAAGTTACTTTGAGGCATTAAAATATTTTGATGTTGAAATAATGAAAAAGCATTATTTTGCATAAACCTGAAATGGAGGTGTCCTGAATAAAATTTTTCATTTTTCGATCTCGTTTTAAAATTAATTTTCATTTTGTGCTCTTCTTCAGTCACATACCTTTCATTTTTCTTTTACTTGTTTTAGTCAAATGGATTGCGGCCATTTTGGGGCACAACATCGAAGAGTTTAGTCGATTAAACTGACCTCATAATGTTTTAAAGCCTGTTTTTTTTGTCACCATCTTTTACCCAACCGCTAATTTATGGGAATGTAAGCAAATCAACATTGATTGTCAAGCGATGGTAGTGGTAGTGGAGGCAGAAACACACATATACACACATAGAGATGACGGGATTTCTATAGTTTCCGCCTACTAAACACATGGTCAGCTCGAGGCTATAGTAAAAGACATCTGACCAAGATGCCACGCAGTAGGGATGAGCCCGGAACCATGTAGATGGGAAGCAATCCTCTTACCACACTGTCACGCCATTTTAAAAATGCATTTATTTGCTAATTGATCCAATAATTAGACTTTTTTAAGATTACCCTTTGTCAATCATATTATACATTTTAAAAATCACTTCATATGTTTTTATCCATTTTAAAGTCTGAAGCACTTTGACATCTGGGGTGCTTTGAAGTCTAGGATTAATTCGGTATTTTACAAGAACAGATTCTTGGATTAGCTAAGATAAAAAAAAAAAGGAAAAATGAAAAAGATCCCGACCTTTTCTCTGCATCAATGATGGATAAATTGCAGTCGGCGAGATTTTGGTTTTGAACGGAACGCCAACGAAAAATTAAATTGAATTATTTTAGTAGTGCATTCTTGATGATTAACCACTGCCTGCTTTTCGAAGAAGGTCGCCCCATGCCTGCTCTATGTCCTTACTCAACTGTACAGAAATAGCAGCTAAATCTTACGCAGATCAGACTTTTATAGTCTTTGACAAAAAGTGAAGGACGTGTTGGGTTATATATTCCAAGATACACTAGATATGAAAAGAAGATAGGATGATCATGTCTAGAACACTTGTAATCTTACTTAGGTCAGGTCGGCCAGAATGGATCAAGAATGGGTTGGGGGTTCCACAGTAACAACAACAACAGTAACAACATCTTCAGTACACATCACAACAATCAATGGTCATCACCAACAATGCCACCGCTAAATTACAGCAACAATAATGCGAGTCAATTCCCCCTCTATGTGGTTACTCAGCATGTTCGAAAAAGACGCTGTACCGTCATAAATAAATAACTAAAGGGACACATTAGTTAATATAGCTAGAGCTATAAACACGCATAAAGAGCCAGGTTACCAAGACCGGAATAGTTTTTGTTCGATGTCTAATCGCTCAGAATTGAATTACACCTAAATCCCTACTATAACACAAATAATCAATGATGTGCTAGAAATAGCAGTCAACTCATTCTAAACACATACTCTGAAAATTTTTTAAGGCAGAATAAAAATCCCAAAACATCTGACGTCGTATAATAACTTTGTAGCTAAGAATAGGTCATTCTTGACCGAAATATCAGCTACATAAACAGTTTATAATAGAAAATGGGTAAAATAAATTGTAATATAATTCCGTACAGTGTACATTTCTTAAATCATTTCATTTGTGACAACAATACTTCTGAACTATATTCCAAACATTTTATTCTAGCTATATATATATATATACATACATAGACACACATGATTTACACACCCACACACACACACACGATGTATATATGTATATATATATAAATATATATATAAATAAGTATCTATATGTGTGAGAATATATATATCTATGTGTATATATATATATATATATATATATATATATATATATATATATACAACGGTAAGAAACCTACCTTTTGTCAGTTTGATACGGCATGACATGATCCGGTCAAATATACCACTTGGAAGCTCTGCAATGGAGGACACTAATGTATTCTTGAGAGCAAACCCAACACCAGATTCTCTACGCT
>NC_142932.1:2254737-2259737 GCF_046866305.1 Octopus bimaculoides | reverse complement strand
CATCATCATCATCATCACCATCATCATCATCATCATCATCATCATCATCATCATCACCATCATCATCATCATCATCATCATCATCATCATCATCATCATCATCATCACCATCATCATCATCATCATCATCATCATCATCATCATCACCATCATCATCATCATCATCATCATCATCATCATCATCATCACCATCATCATCATCATCATCATCATCATCATCATCATCACCATCATCATCATCATCATCATCATCATCATCATCATCATCATCATCATCATCACCATCATCATCATCATCATCATCATCATCATCACCATCATCATCATCATCATCATCATCATCATCATCATCATCATCATCACCACCATCATCATCATCATCATCATCATCATCATCATCATCACCATCATCATCATCATCATCATCATCATCACCATCATCATCATCATCACCATCATCATCACCATCATCATCATCATCATCATCATCATCATCATCACCATCATCATCATCATCATCATCATCATCACCATCATCATCATCATCATCATCATCATCATCATCATCATCACCATCATCATCATCATCATCATCATCATCATCATCATCATCATCATCATCATCATCATCATCATCACCATCATCATCATCATCATCATCATCATCATCATCATCATCATCATCACCATCATCATCATAATCATCATCATCATCATCATCATCACCATCATCATCATCATCATCATCATCATCATCATCATCATCATCATCATCATCATCATCATCATCATCACCATCATCATCATCATCATCATCATCATCATCACCATCATCATCATCATCATCATCATCATCATCATCATCACCATCATCATCATCATCATCATCATCATCACCATCATCATCATCATCATCATCATCATCATCATCATCATCATCACCATCATCATCATCATCATCATCATCATCACCATCATCATCATCATCATCATCATCATCATCATCATCACCACCATCATCATCATCATCATCATCATCATCATCACCATCATCATCATCATCATCATCATCATCATCACCATCATCATCATCATCATCATCATCATCATCATCATCACCATCATCATCATCATCACCATCATCATCATCATCATCATCATCATCATCATCATCATCATCATCATCATCATCACCATCATCATCATCATCATCATCATCATCATCATCATCATCATCATCATCATCATCACCATCATCATCATCATCATCATCACCATCATCATCCCTCTCTTCAACTTCTGCCTCACTCCCTTCAGCGTCGTCGTTGTTTATTTTTGTTATGCTTTGAGTTTTTTTTCTCTTCTTCCTACAGCAGTCGGTTGAATTGACTAAATACATCCCATCAAATGAGTAACCTTCCGTATCAATATGAGAAAACAATGTCTTACTCATCATCATCAATATCATCATCTATGCCATCAACATCTATTCTCAACAGGTTTCACAGATCATTGACTCTTATCTAATTGACCAAATGATTAATTGACGAAAAATTATTAGTTTAAACCGAAAGAGGACACGCTGTTTTTCCTCTCATGTTTGACAATATGGCTATAACATACCCGGAAGAAATGTCTCCCGCACTTGTCGACATGGATATAATAATATTAAGTCATTAAGCAAATATGTTTTCTTGAACCCTGCACAATATTTGCTGTTCACCGCCTTATAAAATGGCAAACAAATAAAATAATTCCGCTTTTGTATTTGGCTTGCAAAATTCTTTATGTGAATTCGTATGTTGAAGCATATTTTATTCTGTCTGGGGAGAGCCATTCGTTTTTAGTACCTTATTACTTAACACACTCACCGGTTGAAGAAAAAATAAATAAGTAAATGAGTGGAAATCGAACCGATGAGTGTGTTAAGTAATAAAGGCACTGATAAAAAGTGACTCTCCCCAGACACAATAAAATAAAATATTGTTCGGAGTTCCCTCCCATGGTCGCTTGTCGTAGCAATTAAGTTACCTAATCTATAAGAATCAACACTGGTCTGTCTTGAAACAACGTTACCATTTCTCAAGGAATCTTTTCCAAAATTTTCACACAAATTTAAAATTCTCTTGAAATAACCCTTTCCACTTTAGACACAAAACCTGAAACTTTGCGGGATCGATAAAATAAGTACCAGTTGAGTACTGAGGTCGATGTAATTGACAAGGACCTTACCCCAAATTGCTGGCCTTGTGCCAAAATTTGAATCCTATATTTACATGAAGTCTACCTGGACTCGCGACCACATCATATCACTTCTCGTCTTGAAGGAGATAACTACAAAATATCTCATGAACAAATGATACAGCAAAGCCCTTAAAATTTCAAGACGCTGCCGCAAATGTCATTTATGCCATCCTTCTGTGGTGGACATAACACATGTAATCAACAGCTGTTCAAAAATGGGAGGTACTACCTCCCATTGTGACATGATGTTGTTGCTAAAACAATATACAATGCCATCCGCAGAAATGACAGCCCTGGGATAAATACAAACAAAACCCGTGGTAGGGAGTACATACATATCATGGCGAATACTGATGGAACGTTTTCATCAAAACTTCTACCAAGTGCAAACATATCACAGTTGACATAGTTATTTGTGGAAAAAAAAGCAAACAAAAAACCCCAGAAAATTCATGTACAGTCAGAGAAAAGTTGCCCTGGAGGTGTAGAAGTATCTTCGAAAATCAGAGGAGGATATGCAAGGACAACAATGTCGAAACTTGTAACTCCTCTACTCCTCCCTCCTTCTTCTGTGTGTGTGTGTGTGTGTGTGTGTGTGTGTGTGTGTACACGTATATATATATACATACATATATATATGGGACACATATATACATACATATATATATGGGGACACATATATATACATACATATATATATGGACACACACACGGACACACACACACACACACACACACACACACACACACACACACACACACACACATATATATATATATATATATATATATATATATATATGCATACACGTGAGAAGACGCGTGGCTTCGTGGCTAGGGCATTCGGCTCACGATCGTAAGGTCGTGAGTTCAATTTCCGGCGACGCGTTTTGTCCTTGAGCAAAGCACTTTATTTTCACATCGCTCCAGTCCAATCTGCTGGAAAATATGCGTAGTACCTGTACTTCAAAGGGCCAGCCGTGTCACACACTCTGTCACATTGAATCGCTCTGAGAACTACGTTAAAGGTACACAGCTACTTGCACGTTCATTTCACAAGCAAGCTATTCCGTTGATCGTATCAGCTGGGACCCTCGTCGTCGTAACCGATGGAGTGGTCCCTATATATATATATATATATATATGCATCTGTCTGTCTGTCTCTCTCTCTCACTAAATATATAATTTTTTTTCAGTATGAGATAAAAAACCAAGGCTGTGAAGATTTTAGAACATTTATAAATAGAAGGTAACTGTAAGACCTATTTATAAATGTTCTAAATTCTTCACAGCCTTGGTTTTTTATTTCATTCTGAAAAATGTTTTTTTTAATATATACACACGCTGATATATGACCTACGTTGGACTCCTTATTCGCATAATCACCGAACCTGGAGCTTAACTATGGTCTATCCAAGGCACTTACTCAGCATTACCTGACACCTTTGGGTTTTATTGACACCATTACCTCTCATAACCTCTCTCTCAGGAGTGAAATTTGGTGATCTGAGACTGTGGGAATCTTGTTGCTAGGATCGTTTCTATTCGTGTCTGGTATGCTTAATTTCCCGTCCGATTTGACATCACTGCCTGGAACCTTGGATGATTTTAGCGGGGTCCACTCTGTTGTGTTATTAGAGATAGGTCTTCGGTCCGAGGATAACTTTCTTTCCGCAGTCTTCAAAGTAATGACAAGTAACATAAGTGTCGACCTTCTTTTCTGACTGCTTGTCTCTTTCGCGCACTCTCTTTCCTCCCCACTCTCTCTCTCTCTCTCTCTCTCTCTCTCTCTCTCTCTCTCTCTCTCTCTCTCTCTCTCTCTCTCTCTCTCTTCATGTGCAGTTCCTTTCTGATAGGTGTCGGACAACACTTGCCAGCATACTAAAGTCAGAAAATTCATGTTTTTCTTTTTAGGAAAGACACCTGATATCTTCTACCGGTCTCTTTACGGTATACTTGGCGAGTGTCCTGCCCTTCCGAGATTACCCTTGTGACACAATACTTATTTAAGCCTTAGGCCGAGGGACTGGTTTGCGTGATATCAAGGCATGTTCACACTCAAGTAGGCCAACGTGACCAATGTCTAGGGGGACCAATACTCCTTCGAGTTTTTATGCCTACGCTGCAGGACTATGTTTTGCTATTTGACCCATAACTAGATCGCTTGACAGGGACTATCTTCCCAGGCCAGAGCTAGAGTGAACCTTGGAGCAGTGGTGACTTGGAGGTAACTGCATGCCAACTAGAAACCCGAATTCCCGAGCTAGACCCTCACTAGCGGATGTAGTTAAATGTTTTGCTCTGGAGAGTTTTTTTCAGTAATTCTTTATAACGCTTCAACAAGGCTGTTCCGTATGAACCGACGATACAATAGTTTTTAACCCTAGAAGGATGCCTCCTCCAACCGGTTGTCGATGCAATCTGCATCCGATATATATTGCAAGTAGGAGAGCAAACCCATACCATCTTCCAACGACAACGACGGGACCACCAGACCGTCCGGTTTCGAGCTATTAATGCTCATGCTCGGTGGTGGACACTCGTCCGCTAGAAATAGCAGTACTTCGCTACAAATTGCGCCGAAAAACAGTTTTTTAAAATTTTACAACTGCTTTTCACTCTTCCTAACACACTCATACACACATGCATTCACACACACATACGCACTTACTGCGCGCGTATTTCAGTGTGTACATGTGTGCGTATGTGTGCGTTTGTATATATATATATATATATATATATATATATATATATAT
>NC_142932.1:2247237-2252237 GCF_046866305.1 Octopus bimaculoides | reverse complement strand
CGTGTATATCTACATATATGTAAAGATACAATTCTTTAAGCATGTTATCTTTAGTAATAATTTGAATTCTTCTTATAAATACTGGTTTCTAAAGGAAACAAACCCCTATCGATCTAAGAGAAAACTGCAGTGTAGTTGCATGTCGAACTGTAATAAGTCTTGCACATTTAAACAGTGCCGCTTATTGACTGAATTCATAATGTATGTGTTAGTTTTCCTCTTTATACCCGAAAATCTTTGCTATCTGAAATTACCATCTACGCAGTAAAATACCCAATGTACCAATAATTATTTGTAAATGTGGATTTTTTAAAAAATCTAAGAAGTGAATATATATACATATGTATATATATATATATATATATATATATATATATATATATATATATATATATATATATATATATATATATATATATATATATATATATATATGTATGTATGTATGTATGTATGTGTGTGAGTATGTATGTATGTGTGTGTATGTATGTATGTATGTATGTATGTATGTATGTATGTATGTGTGTGTATGTATGTATGTATGTATGTATGTATGTATGTATGTATGTATGTATGTATGCATGTATGGAGGTCAGCATGCACGGGCATTGCTGACCTGCTTCGTCTCTTATTGCATATCTGGACATCCTCATATATGTTTAAATGATAAACTTCTTGAAAGTTTTACAGATTTCGAATTAGCTTCCTTCTTTCTGGTTTTGAGAAGCCTAATTTCTCAAGATTGGTATTTAGGCAGTGTGTTACATATCCCAGGGCACCAATAATTACAGGTATGTATGTATGTATGTGTGTATGTATGCGTAAGTATGAACTTCCGTGTAATCGACGAGTGTTCAGTTTATTTGAGCACACTTAGTACATAAGGCACCACCCGGTCCAGGTGCCGAACCCACGACCTCAGGAACGTGAGCCCTAACCGCTAGGCCGCACATTTTCACACACACACACGATACACACACACACAAATAGATACACATACACACACATATACACACATACACATTCAGATAAGTACACATACACGCACATAAACACTTATTGCCCGTAAACACTTATATCCACATAAACACTTATTGCCCTGAATCAAACAAAAGAGCTTTGTCACTTTGCTGCTTATCGCCTCTTTTTATGCGATCAGAATCGAGGATCACATCGAATTGCTTATGGCGGTGAACAACAGTTTGGTGTTATTCTTGTTTGGTAAATGACTCGGCTTGAAATCTTGTGTTGATATGGAAACAATGATATTGTGGAAGGTACATTCTAGCCATTCAAATCTCTTATATAAACATGTGTTATATTAATTTTATGTATATTTCTTAATAACACTGTTTATTATGAAGTGCCAAAAAGTTTCATCGCACTTCCGTGAGCTGGTCATTGGCACAATTTCACTTCATTGCAAATATTTAGCTGGATTCCTCCACAGAATGCGATATGTAGCTGCAGCTGCTTACGTTTTGAGTTCAAATCCCGCTGAATTAGATTTTGTTTTTTTTTGTTCCAGGATCGATAAAAATAAAAGAACTCTTGAGTAGGTGAATCAATATACAGCAACCCCTCGATTATCGCGGCTGTTACGTTCCAAAACCCTCCGTGACAGGTGAGAAAATCTGTGAAGTAGAAACAGTACTGTATATTTTATTATTATTATTATTATCATTATTATTGAGTGAGAGGGTAGTGCGTGCCATCAAAGTGACACTGGGATAAAATATACGAAGCCCTGTATACCCATCATGACTACCCGTCTGATAAGGGTACACCAGGCACATGTATCACAACCATATGTGCGCGACATATTGATCTCATATCAAGATAAATAACACATGGCCTTGGAGGTGGGGCCCAGTTAGAATTTTCTTCAGGTCGAGTAGACCATCCCGCTCAAAAGGTCCCTGAATAAGGATTGTCTAAGGATGTTGAACGAAGCACCCATGTTTCCAAAGGTGAATTATCCAAACCCCAAAGAATTCCTCTCAACACATGGCTATGATGCTCCCCCACTACTTCTGCTCATGATCAGAGATGCACATATCGTCAACCACTAAGGGACATGCTCAACTGGTTAAGGTCAAACAACTGACAAGCAAATCTGTGGTATTGAGCAGAATATTTGCTGTAGCCCATCTTTTATACCGAGACAAAACAATGTACATGATAACACTTCCAATCAATTAAGATCAGAAACCATGAGAGCCACTGCCTGGTACTGCATCCGGGCATTTATTATTATTATTATTATTATTATTATTTTATGTCTGACTTTTGTTTTGCATTTTTACAAGTTGGATCCAAGTCTCACCCAGAGACCTCAAGAGACAACAAGTTAGAAGTTCATGTAGGTGTTATGCCTAGGGTACCATATATTTGGATTTGTACAGTTTTGTTGTAGTGAATGTTTAAGAAACCATAAGAAAGTTATGTGTTTGTTTTAAAATTTGAGATCACATAGACAGTATTTTACGTAGGATATGGGCAGTTCCCATGAGCACTATCTTTTGAACTTCAGCCATTTTGGGGTTTCCTATTATTATTATTATTATTATTATTTTTTTTTTTTTTTTTTATAATTTGTATGTATTTATTTTATTATAAATGCAAAACACCACGGAGGAATCGACGTAAGCTTAAACAATAAACCGCGATAGGTGAACCGCGATATGGCGAGGGATTGTTGTAGTCGACTATACCACTCAGTCAAAATTGTGGTGGTGTATCTGTGTCATAAATAATTATGTAAACATTACTACTTGTTTCATTGAGTCTCATTCAAGCGTTCCAATTTTGAGCCCCTCCGTGAAATAACAAGGAGCAACAGGAAACCCCTCCAAAGTTTCCTTCAATTTGATAGCATAAACATATATAGACACACACATACGCAGACATGCACAGGCGCACACATACTCAGACATACATATACTCGGACACACACACAAGTATTCTTTCTCTTGCATTGATAGCGAGTACCGTGTGTGTGCGTGTGTGAGCATGGAAGTGTAAATGAATGTATGCATGTATTTACGTTTGCGGTGGTTAATAAGTTTTGAGGTCTGAGGTCAAGTAGGTTTAATAAGATATTCAGAGTTCATTAAGGGTATGTTTTCTGGGTGGATAGAGATTGAGAATTAATTTGCGCTCTTTACGGTCGTCAATCCATTTTGTGAAAGTTTCTATCTTTGATCTCTTAACGTATCCACACATCCTACCTTAACTGAGGCACACCTACACAGCAACTTCCATTCCCATAAACACCTACACATTTATCCCAGCCTACCCACTAACACCATGATCACACCTATGCACATTTACATTTACAAGAACATATGCACACGTGTACCCGAACATAAGCAATGACAAAAATAAATATGAATAAAATCTTCGCAAAAATATACTTTGTATACTAGACGCAATCGCATACTCATACACATTTAAATATCTTTCTTTCAGTCTATGTTTAAGTGTAGTTGTGTGTATGTATGCATTGATGTATCTACGAATATATGTATGATAGCATACACACACACGAAAACAGATGTATATATGTATATTATACACACAAGTATGTATATGACATGTATATGTATATAAGTATGTATATGACATATCAAAACAAAAGAATAGAAAAATTTAGTATGTTGCTCGTGTTTCATTACAGGATATGAATTTACAAAGTATATGTGTATATATGTGCATGTATGTATGTATGTATGTATGTCTATTTATATCTATCTGTCTGTCTGTCTGTCTGCCTGCCTGTCTGTCTGTCTATCTATCTATCTATCTATCTATCTATCTATCTATCTATCTATCTATCTGTCTGTGTGTGTGTGTGTGTGTGTGTGTGTGTGTACATATACAGGATGGTCAAAAAGTCGCTAGGCCATTTCAAAATATGACAACTCATTTGTTTATCGAATATTCAGATTTACACTTTTATAAACAGTAAATACATTTCTTGGAAAACATTTTAAATTAGTTTTGAAAATCATGTCCATTCAAATGACCATCATTTCGTTCTCGACAATTATGAGCTCTTTCAAAAGAGTGTTCCACCATCAATTTGTAGTGTTTCATGGCTCGTTCCTTCAATTTCTTTTTTGTCAATTGTAACATGTCTCAGTAGGCTTCAGCTGCCGAGAGGAAAATGCAAGAGGCTGGAGGTGTTGTTGGTGAAACTGTTGTAATATAGCTCTAAATGCTGTGATCGATGCATCAGCCACAAGGGAAAGCTTTGTATCGGAGATAGGGTGTGCGAGCAGAGATGCTTTAGGGAGTTGACGTTTCACAGTATCAAAAGCTTTCATCTGGCCGGAGTCAACGCAATAACTTCATTCTTCTTACGACGGTTCTTTAAGAGCTAGATAAGTGGAGACAGGAGTTCAGCACAGTGAGGGATGAAGCGGCGATAAAAGTTCAGTAAGCCAAGGAAATGGCGCAACTGGCGAAAGGAAGTAGGAGGAGAAAGGTTCTCAATAGCCCACGCTTTTTCTGGAAGAGGTCTAATGCCCTCTTTGTCAAAGAAACAGAAAGGAGGATGTGCCAAAAACGCATATATATATATATATATATATATATATATATATATATATATATATATATATATATATATATATATATATATATATATATATATATATATATATATATATATATATATATATATATATATATATATGTATATATATATATATATATATATATATATATATATATATATTATATATATATATATATATATATATATATATATATATATATATATATATATATTCATATATATGTATATATATATATATATATATATATATATATATATATATATATATATATATATATATATATATATATGTGTGTGTGTGTGTGTGTGTGTGTGTGTGTGTGTGTATATGTATAAATTATACATTTCTCGTCTCTGTTTTGTTTGCAATGTCCTGTACCCAGATATGCACCTATACGTACAGGTGGATGTCGGTATG
>NC_142932.1:2232237-2242237 GCF_046866305.1 Octopus bimaculoides | reverse complement strand
AGGGGAGAGAAAGAGAGGAAGAGAGGAGAGAGGGTGGGTATAAGAGAGGGAAGGTGGATTGAGAGAGGGGGATTGTGGGTATGGGGGGAGAAAGAGGGAGAAGGTGGGTATGGGGGGAGAAAGAGAGGAAGAGAAAGAGAGGAAGAGAAAGAGAGCGAGAGAGAGGTAAGAGGGGTATGGGGGGAAAGAGAGGAAGAGAAAGAGAGTGAGAGAGAAGAGAGTGAGAGAGAGGGAAAGAGAGAAGAGAGTGAGAGAATAAGGGTGAGAGAGTAAGAGAGTAAGAGTGTAGAGAGTAAGAGTGAGACAGAGTGAGAGAGAGGGAAAGACAGAAGAGAGTGAGAGAGTAAGGGTGAGAGAGTAAGAGTGTAGAGAGTAAGAGTGAGAGAGGGGGGAGTACGAGAGAAGAGAGTGAGAGAGAGTAAGAGAGAGGAGAGAAAGAGTAGGGGTGAAGAGAAGTGGGAGTGAAGAGAAGTAGGAAGAGAAGTTGGAGTGAAGAGAAGTAGGAGTGAAGAGAAGTAGGAAGAGAAGTGGGAAGAGAAGTAAGAGTGAAGAGAAGTAGGAAGAGAAGTAGGAGTGAATAGAAGTTGGAGTGAAGAGAGGTGAAGAGACGTACAAAGAAGTAGGAGTCGGAGCAGGAGGGGAGGTGGGGAGGGGGAGAGATGGGTGGTAGGAGGGAGGGTGGGGGAGAGAGACAGGAGGAGGGGGTTAGATGAAGAGGGGAGGGGAGTTGAACCCATGTGGCGTAAAGGAGCGAAGATAGAAGATTAACCCCTGTTCACGGCGCAAACGGGAGTCCGGATGGCCCCTGTGCATGGACAATCCAAACACAGACAGGTGTTGCTGCAAGGAGTGGCTGGCAGAACGGAAGTGGCGTGACACCGGGGTGTCATTGCCAACGTTGATGTCTCGGAAGTGTTCCGCGAATCGGTCGGCCAGGCGGCGCCCCGTTTGTCCGATGTACAGAGAATGGCAGAGAGAGCAGGAGAGGCAATAGATGATGTTGGTAGAAGTGCAGGTGAAGGAGTCGGTGATGCGATAGGGTCGGTGATGGGTGCTGGTGAGGAGGGTGGTGTTGGAGAGGTAAGGGCAAGTGCGGCAGCGTGGGCGGGAGCAGGGGAACGAGCCATATACATACATACATATATATATATATATATATATATATACATATACATATACATATATATATATATATATATATATACATATATATATATATAATTATTACAAATTAAAAGGGTAAAGGATTATCAATTTATTAATTAATAAATCAATTAACAATTAATAATTTTTACCAAGCCCATCGGTATGAAAGCACCATTATTGGTGGAGAACTTATTTAAAAGCTCATATATATTTATAAACATAATTAAGGGATCAGCAAATATTTGCTTCACCATATACCGAAGTTCAGAAATAGCAGCTAAAAAAGCCAGCTTTTTTAGCATATATATATATATATATATATATATATATATATATATATATATATATATATATATATATATACATATACACACACACACACACACACACACACACACATATATATATATATATATATCATAGAGAACGACATACCCCTGAAAAAACCACATCATCCATTTGATTTTCTCTAGATATATAGGTAACGTCATGGAGTTACACGAATGCATTTATTGTCTATCAACATCATATAAATAGAAATAACCTCGCTAGAAACATGCTAGAAAAATCCAATAAACATTTATAATAACATAGTTAACTCATTCTCATCCTTACCAAACTATGCAGTTTAAGATTCCTTAATAGAAATCTAATAACTTAACAAATCATTCAACTTTGGTCTGATCTCTGCTGTGTGACAAAGAAATTTATCTACATTTTTTTAGGGAACTTTAAAACAAAGAAACAGCAACTTCTTATACAAAGAATATCGTAACTTGAATGTCACATACCTACGAGAGTTGACTACAAATTTTATAAGCTGACCAAGTTTGTCTCATGGAATGTGACCAATTGATGTTTATTTTTAAGCATAGTCCCCGTTGCGTTCCATACACTTCTTCCATCGGTGCTGCACTGCCTGGATCTTGTTAGTAAAAAAAAACTTTCTTCCTGTTGATCAAAGACCGTCAACAGCAGATATGACATCATCATCACTGTAATATTGATTCCAGCCAAGTGTTCTTTTTTTTTTCATATTAGAGAAGATATTAGTCAGATAAGGTCAAATCAAGAGAATAGGGATGGCGATCAACCAGTTCAAAGCCACACTCAGCACAGCAACCATTGAAAGCATGGACTTGTGTGCTGGAGCATTGCCCTGATGAAACAAGGCCCCTTTTGTCAATTTCCCAGGTCGTTTGGTCTTGATAGCCATTTGCAACAGCCCCAGCAAGTGATGGGCGATCCCTTTGAAGATAGTCAATAAACATAATTTTTTTTTGTATCTCAAAAGAATGAGACCATCACCTTCCCTGCAGATGAAACAAGCTTGGCATTCTTTGGAGCAAGTGTAGAAGGGTGTTTCCACTGCATGGATTGTCTCGTTGTCTCAAAGTGATGACGCGAACATTCATCCTGGCTTAGGAAACTTTCAAGGGAAGCAGCTGGATCAGCCGCAAGCGATGCCAGATTTTCTCGTGATGTGGTCAGCCTGGTGCGCTTTTGATCGAGTGCCAGAAGATGTGGCGCACAACGAGCAAAAACCTTCGTCATGTCAAGTTCATTATGGAGAATATTTTCAACTCCCTCTATTAGCATTGGCTATTTGATGTATAGTCAGTCACCCGTCATCCATCACCATGTAGTGAACACAGTCAACGTTTTCCTCGGTGGTGGGAGTTGCAGGACGTCCTGACTTTCAAGACTCTCCCTTCCCATGCTCAATTCAGTTGCCCACAACTGTACTGTTGATAAAGCAATGAGCGTCATCACTTAATGTAGCAACTATGTCAGCATGAACGTTGTTGGGAGATAAACCTTTTTTCTGCTTGTCCTTGATACCACCACAATGCCAAGTCTTTTATCCGTCTCAAGAGGGGTCGCAACAAGTTACTTTTGAAGTCTTCATTGAACAGTCAGATGTCAGTTTGTTTGGAAAGAAAACATGCAGTTATTTAGAAGAGTTGAAAATAATGCAAGCAAGATTTCATAGAACTATCATTAATCCTTCATAGGCAGGCTATCAACTTTTAAGCCGACCCTTGTAAATTTGACACATGTTTATAAAGTTAATTCCCAAATTGACTGAACACAAAACTATAAAAAGATTCCTAAATCAAACCCAAATAAATCATTTCACCATAACCTATCGACCAAAAATTTACAAGCATACTTTCTTCCTATCCTCCTTTATCTACCTTACTACACAACCACTTCTTTGACCTACTTACATCACATGTAATTATCCTTTCATATAGCTCCGTCTACCTATTTAATTATGCCGGCTACCGTCTAATGATATTGACTAGCTAGATTGGCCTTCATACTGGCAAGAAGGGAAAAATATCCCTCAGTGATTCATCCAATAATGCAGTATCGCTTGATGAAATGAATCAATGATGATCATCAACCGGCTGCACACGGATAATACGGACTATGCTGTATTAATCCCAAGGATACCGATTCTGATGTCAAAATCATGTGATTTGTGGAAACGCGTGTAGCAATGTATTAAATATTTACAAATTCCATCATAGAATTATTGATATTATATTCTTTTATTCTTTTACTGCGACTATAGTAGAGCGACGCCTTTATATATATGGGGCAGCTGGTGATGGAAGTATGTTGGATTGTTGGTATGGCTGTTTCTGTATATGTAGAATAGTGTTATAACACATCCTATTGATACTTATATATATATATATATATATATATATATATATATATATATATATATATATATAAAGAAGTGTATGTACCCCGCCCCCATATATATATATATATATATATATATATATATATATATATATATATATATATATATATATATGCAAGTATAATACGGTTTTGCATTTCTCTCTCTCTCTCTCTCTCTCTCTCTCTCTCTCTATATATATATATATATATATATATATATATATATATATACATACACATACACACATACATACACACACTCACTTATATATATGTGTGTGTGTCGGTGTTTGTTTTCTTGCAACTTTTTTTTTATGCATGCATATGTTTTCTCAGCATCCTCGGAAATAACCTGCAGGAAGGAAACGACGTAGATGTTTACTTATCTCCGTCGCAATCACAAAGCAAAAGCATTACAAAACAAAATAAGAAAAGGAAAATAATTAAAAGCAAAAGAAAAGAAGAGAAACACAATTAAGTGTTAGCAGTAACTATAATTACTTCGGTTTATCACAGATTATATAAGATTTCTTATCTAATGGAGTGGAAGACGAAGAGAGAATGAGAGAGAATAAAAGAGAGAGAGAAAGAAAGAAAGAAAGAAAGAAAGAAAGAAGGAGAGAAAGAGAGAGAGAAAACGTCTGGACGAATGTATGCGTAGGTGCATACAACCTAAATAGCGGCCATCTTTAACAGATATCGGAGGATTAAATTTCGCCTTTTCCTGTCCGGAGCTTATGATAGACTTAGATTAAAATATATCCAAGCAAGCAGATTCGTTAAAGCGTCGTCGTTAAAATTGCTTGGCGGCATTCGTTAATCGGGTCTTTAAGTTCGGAATTCAAATCGCGCCGAGGTCAATTTAGTCTTTCACCCTTTCAGGGTCGATGAAATAAAGTATCGGTAAAATACTTAGGTGAGTTGTATCGTCTACTGCCAACCTCCTTCAAAATTGTTGGCTTTGTGCCAAAATTTCAAAAGCATCATTAATGTTGAATTCGTATTCAGATCTAGCACTGTTGTGAGTGGTTGTTTACTTTGTTTGTTTGTTTGTTTGTTTGTTTCTTTCTTTCTTTCTTTTCTCCTTTCCTTTCATTTTTCTTTCTTTTGTTTTTCTTCATTTTTTTTTAGATAAATTAATTTCTTTTAAAAATGTGGTAAATCATTCTTCGAAGGAATTTTCACACACACGCACACTCACACGCACACGCACGCAGGCACACGCGCGCGCACCCCCCACCCCCCTCACGCACACAGACACTGCAAGTTCTTCACCCTTTATTTTCAAATGTGTATTCATTATGTTTGCCTGATGAAGTTTTGTCAAAATGTGAAGAAAAGAGCTAATAAGTCTAGTCTTTATAAATATTTATTTAGTTGAATTATACACAAGTACTTCGGTGTAATTAGTATAGGAGTGGCTACGTCGTAAGAAGCTTGCTCCGTAACCACATGGTTCCCTGTTCAGTCCTACTACATGGCACCTTGGGCAAGTGTCTTCTACTAGAGCCTGGGGCCGGTCAAAGTCTTGTGAATGGATTTGGTAGACGGAAACTGAAAGAAGCCCGTTGTATATATATATATATATATGTTTGTCTGTCTGTTTGTCCTGCACCATTGCTTGACAACCGATGTTGGTGTGTTTATGTTCCCGTAACTAAGCGGTTCGGCAAAAGAGACCGATAGAATAAGTACTAGGCTTACAAAGAATAAGTCCTGGGGTCGATTTGTTTGACTAAAGGCGGTGCTCCAGCATGGCCGCAGTCAAATGACTGAAACAAATGAAAGAATGAAAGAATATATATACTTCGTTTTTCTATCTTTATATTTAGTTTGCAAGATTCTTTATGTGAATTCGTGTGTTGAAACAAATTTTGTTGTTTCTAGGGAGAGTCATTATGCCAATATAATTAACACTGGTTCAATTTCACTCCTTTATTATTAGTCAGTTTGTTAAATAGCCAGTTAACTAATTGATTGTTTAATTTTTGATTTGTCTTTGTTTGTGAAAGCTGTTCCGTTGCTACTGGCAACCTTTTCAATGACTATTGACTTAGTCTGTTATAAAGACCGCGTTTGTCTGCCTGAGATCTTGTTGCGTGCGTGTGCGTACGTGCGCATATGCTTGTGTATGTACGTATGCATGTATTCTGCGTATTCATATGTCTGTGCGTATTTGCACGCTTATGTGTTTCTGTATATATGCGTGTAGGTATGCGTGTGTTTGTAGTTGTGTGTGTATTTATGTGTGTACCTCTGCTTCTTTGCGCGTGCGTGTTTGAGTGTGCCTATGCGTATGTGTTTGTGTGAGCATGTACGTGCGCCAGTTGTGTATGCATGTGTGCCTGTATGTGTGTCTGTGTGTGTGTGGAGTGTGTGTATATATGGTCATGTGTTTCTGTGTATGTGTGTATGTCTGTGTGTGTATGCTTGTCTGTCTGTACTACTTACGTAGCTATTTACCTACGTAGCTATCTACCTGCGTATCTATCTATCTCTGCAACAACTTTGCCGTCCCGGGTCGACCTTGAGCGGCTGCATCACAACGAAGTCATTCTATAGGGGATTAGTGGAGGGCAGGTACGACGACGATCTCGGGGCGAACCTGGGCGTCGACGAGGAATACCTGACCCGCCTGTTCAGGACGACTTTCGGGCCGGGACCTATGGACAACTTCCAGAGATCCCTGGCCTGGCAGTGTTACCGAGAGGCGCTACCCGTTCGGGATAAGCTCTATAGACACGGCTCGCGAAATGCGGGGCCGACCTGTCCGAGATGCGGTCAGAGCGATGAAACCGTTCTGCACGCACTCGTGCAGTGTCCAACCATTTCGGAGCTGTGGGCTTATGTCGAACGACTGCTGTCGCGTGTGGGACGAGTCGGTTTATCAACCGAGTCTATCGTCAATATCGTCACGCCTCCTTCCTTTAAACGGGAAGGAAGAGCTGTATTTATCGTACTTGTGGCTATGGCCAAAGAATGCATCTGGTGGACGCGTCTGAAAGGATTAGAGACAAATACTTTCCTCTCTGATCAATCTCTCATCAACTTTTTCAAGTATCACTTGAAAAGGAAGGTGAGAGTAGAGAGGCAAGTGTTGTCTAGCAAATGTTTCGAAAAAAGATGGATACATGTAGCAAGAATGGCACGTATAAATGACGAAGCCACCTTGACCATGATTCTATAAAACGTTTTAAAATTTTGTAAACAGAGAGTTACTCACGTTTCTTGCTTAAATAAAAGAAATTTTATTTAACAAACTGTGACGCTAAAGACCGAGGTTACCGTGGTCTTTTCGTAGGTTTTTCTTTCCACGGATAACCTCCCCATTTATTGGGAATTTTTTGTATTATTTCGTATTTTTTGTAAATACCCCAAACGTTTTGCGATGTTTTTTTTTCATCGTTGTCCCCACTTTTGTTTTTTTTCTGCTTTGTTTTCGACCCCCTCGAAAAGAAAAACTCTACATTTGTATTTTGTCCCCTCTGTGTTGAGCCCTGTGTGGCTAATAAAGAAATCTATCTATCTATCTATCTATCTATCTCCTTACCCACTTATCTACCTACTTCCCTACTTATCTGCCTTCTTATCTACCAATTAGTTTGCTTATCTTCCCACCTATCTACCTACCTTCATAATTAAGTAACTAACAATCTATATAACCTAACCACCTAAAATCTGCCTACCTACCTATCTACCTACTATGGAATGTAGCTATGTATGGATACTCTGTGGGTAGTATCTGTGGCATTGGGGTATCGCTACGTGTATTCCCAAACGCTTGATGGTTTGGATAAATCCAGCTGTCAGCATATATATTTTTACCATAAAAAGTTATCGCTGATTTAGCGAAATGCTAATGTGTATATTAGAAATGAATATAAACAGATAGGCGCAATATAATACCACTAAGCGAAAGTTTTATCGTTACTAATTGTGACAGTGGGCGCCGAAGAATCTATATTGCAAGAAATAAAAGTCAAAATCTCAATGGTGTTAGAATCACGCAAAACACTACTGGCGAGCCTACGACTGATACGCAAAACTAGTCTAGTCTACTTACCTCCCCTGTGTGTACATGCGCGCGCGCGAATATGTTTTGCAGATATCAGGCAATACCTGCAAAGTAATTTTTATATGATAATTATAGTGTAAAAATGTTCACAAATATTTTCAAAGTATCTCAAAGATAAAATTTGTATTCAGTTATTTCCAATGAAAATAATAGAATAGACGCGGTAGAGAGAGAGAGAGGAGGCAGAGGGAGAGAGAGAGGGGGGGAGAGAAAGAGAGAGAGGGAGAGAGAGAGAGAGAGAGAGAGAGGGAGGGAGAGAGAGAGAGACAGACAGACGGACAGACAGAAGGACAGACAGAGACAAAGACAGCTGTTGCAATGAATGAAAATTATCTCTGTGGTTGAAGTGTGCGCTTGAATGTTCGATACCAAATGAAATTTTGAAACCTCATATTGATAAGAATATATCAAAACTAAAATTCATGACCATATCCTACACATTTTAGATTGTAATAAATGCTTCCATCTAATAAAACTCCAATTAATTAAAAATCAGCTTTCGTCATTAAAGTAGAGATACGTTACGGACGGCGAACTGGGACAATTGTTAGAGCAACAGAAACAAATGTAGTCCTATTTTTATTTTTGTTCTTCGGTTTAATTACTTTTCGGTTTAACGAAGTTATAAAATTATCCACACACACACACACACACGCACACCCACACACCCACACATATATATATATATACATATATATATGTATATATATACATATATATATATATATATATATATATATATATATATATATATATATATATATATATATATATATATATATATATATATATATATATATATATATATATATACATACATATATATATATGCATATATACATATATATATATATATATATATATATATATATATATATATATATATATATATATATATATATATACATATATATATATGCATATATACATATATATATATATATATATGTGTGTGTGTGTGTGTGTGTGTGTATACACACACACACACACACACACATATATATATATATATATATATATATATGTATGTATGTATGTATGTATGTATGTTTGCAGCAACAATAGCATTCTATAATAAAGTATTATTTCCTCTTTTTCAATTTCTCCATTTCATTGTACTTCAACTAACCCAAACATCTACACACACGCACACACACAAAGATATACTCATCCACCCACTCAATTATATACAGTCATTGACAGTAACCTCCATTACATATTCATACATACTCTTATAACCACTCCCCTCCACACACGCACAAATTCCCTTATACCTGTATTCAAATAGCCACACCTGTTCGGGATTCATCTCTTCCTCCTTTCCCATGCCCTTCCCACTATTTTATTTTTCACATATACCATATAGTCATATTACCTCCACCCTTTATTCCCTCCATCCGGCAATCTACCCAAAATTGAACTATGACCTTAGATTCAACAGTTAGTAGTTATTGATAACTGGTTAATCGAAAAAATACATTTTTAATAGAAACTATTTGCTATTTTACCAGTTAACTATTTGGTTACTTACTGCCAAACCTTTTAAATACTACACGAACTCACGCACACGCATTCACCGGCAAACATGTACGCAGGCAGGCAGGCAGGCAGGGACCCCCCCCCCCCCACACACACACACATACCGCACTTATCTATTGTCTCATTTCTCACCGTCCTCTCACAAACAATCCAACTTTCACACCAATACAAAGACGCATACATTAACCACACAAATAATGACAGTTATTTTACTAAATTCTTCATAATTTTCAAAATTTATTGAACAAAAGGCAGTGTATTTCAACAGAAATATGATAAAAAAAAGTTGGGGTGTTAGAATACTTTTAATCAATTTTGAAGAAACTAAAATAATCCTTTCTACATCAGGCACAAGGCCTGAACTTTTGGAGAGGGTAATGGTCGATTACATCGATCCCAGTACTCAAATGGCACTTATTTTATCGACTCCGAAAGGATGAAAGGCAAAGTTACCCTTAGCGGGATATGAACTTAGAACGTAAAAACGGGCGAAAAGCTGTTAAGCATTTTGTCTGGACAACGAAACTAAAATAATGCAAA